>NW_017306738.1:530109-534079 GCF_000935625.1 Nanorana parkeri
CAATAGGAAAAAATTGCAGAAAATTCAAAAATGGCTTGGCCAGCTGATTTGAAAAATGTTCCGGAGGGCTTGGCAGCGAAAGGGTTAAAGAAGAGCCGGGTATGCAAAAAGGCAACCCTTGTACTGCGGGGGTAGCCCATTGCAAGGGTTAACTTTTTGCATACCTGCTCATTTTGATCTAAGTGCCGAAAGAAAGAAGATATACCCACTTGATCCTTGGTCCTGAGTGCTCACCTCTGCCCCCCCCCCCGCTCTAGCTGTGGTAAGTCCCTCTGCGTCCTCACATATAATACAGGTGAATGGACTACTTTAGATGTGGCGATGACAGCGGGGCTTAGACTGCTGGAGTCCAGGAAAGAAGAGGCTACAGGGACCAGTCTAGAAGCCAGGCAGGATCGAGTGAGTATATATTTTTTTATTTGCGCCCCTAAAGAAAAAAAAAAGAGGAGTTGACCCTTTCAGTTTGGGGGTCAACCCCACTGGAAGGCAGGGCTGTAGCTACCATGGGGCGAGTGAGGCACTCGCCTCAGGCGCAGCTGAGAGGGGGCTGGCCTGGCTGCGCCCCCTCGCCCCAGTTGCCATGGCGAGCACAGGGTGCCACTGGCGGCAGGGGCGTATGGTTGCCAACACAGCCGCGGCTTGGCAGGGAGAAGAGGAGCGGCACAGCTCCAGCTTCTCCACGGATCCCCGCTGCTCTCCCCCGCCTGTATGGGCAGAGGACTCTGTGCCCTCAATCTCTAACACACACTACTAGACATGTGCAAAGACTAAAAATTAGTTTCCAACGAAATGAGTGGAAACTAAAACTGTTCATTAGTTTCGTCAAACGAAACAAATTTTTATGCTATTTTGGATTTGGCCACCAACACTGCTGGAAGGGTTAACCTTTTACATTCCTGCAGTTCCTCTTTAAGCTGCTGTACCTCCACCCCACCCCGCCCCCTCATCAAAACACCAATCACATTTTTAAATAAAACGTTTCCATTTTTATTACATATCTTATTTTAGATTTCTGTTGTGTTTCCAGATTTCCCCATCTACCCAGGCCCCAATATCATTGGGCGTCACTCCAGTTGTGATATCACCCTGCCAGCCCAGTCTGTGTCCAAGAAACATGCCATCCTGCAAGTGACCGGGGACACTCATACCATCTGCGACAATGGCAGCCTGAACAAGACTCGGCGCAGCAAGGTGGCCCTGGAGCCAGAGGTGCGCTACGCCTTGTCCAATGGCGACTTCTTGCTGTTTGCTGACGTGGCTTGCCGCTACAGCATAGTGAAAAAAGTTGAAGTGCAGAGAATCACCTCAGTGGAGAGCATCACCGCAGAGGAGAGCGATGACGACTCCATGTTGATACCTGGAACACAGGCAGCCTTGGCTATTGAGAAAACTCCAGGCGCAGCTATACGGCGGATGGGGCGTGGTGCTGTGCTGGCGAGGGACTCTGGAGATGAAGATGAGGAAGTACCGAGAGGGTGGAACGATGGCGGCGAAGGTAAGAGGGAGAAAATGCCGATGTTTATAGCGAATATTTGTTATTGGTATTGTACAAGGGGTTCTTTTTTTTTTGTTTTTTTTGTTAAGAGGTTGTCAGCAGTAATTGTTTGTCTGCAGATGACCGATTCTTGAGCTGGCCATACACCTTACAACCATTGCACGACTTTCGTTGTGCGATGGTTGGTTGTAAGGTGAAACTACAAATCGCATGTTGCATCTCTCTCCGGGAGTCGTGGCTGTGAGAATCTTTAATTGCCTCATGGGATTTCTAGTTCCACCACAGCTGTAGGGCCAGAGTTTGGCTACCCCTGATGTAGACATTTATGGTGTTTTGTAGTATAGCACAATTTCAGGTGATTCTGATAAAGAGGACCGGTCACGATGTCACCACAATGCATGGATACCTGCCACTATCACCCAGGAACTTGGGTCATCACATCACCTGCTGCTTACCTTTTAGTTCATAGTTACTCAATTACAATAGAAGAGGATTTTCACAGTTTGGCTTAGCCTGTCCACTTTTCACATTGTTTGCACTGGGGTTCTGTATTTGTATTTCAGAGTTTGCGAAAGGCTCAGGAGAGGACAGGGGTACTGGCTCATGTATAAAAGACATATTACTTGGGGTACTGGCTCATGTATAAAAGACATATTACTAGGGGTACTGGATCATGTATAAAAGACATATTACTAGGGGTACTGGCTCATGTATAAAAGACATATTACTAGGGGTACTGGATCATGCATAAAATACATATTACTAGGGGTACTGGATCATGCATAAAAGACATATTACTAGGGGTACTGGATCATGTATAAAAGACATATTACTAGGGGTACTGGCTCAGGAGAGGACAGGGGTACTGGATCATGTATAAAAGAACACTTACTATCAGAGAAATAAGCATTTTTTTTTAAAGCTACACTTGGTCCAAACAGCTAAATACACATTTTTAATTCATATACAGGAGTTGTTGTACCTGGATTTCTACTCTTTATTCTAGATTTTTTAATTATTTTATACTATAGAATGCAACAGGAAGTGCTAGAGCTGGTGGATCTAAAAAGGTTGGGGGAGGACACCCAAAATTCCCAGGTGGACAGGTAGAGTCAGAAATTCTGCCAGGGGAATCTCTCTCTGTTGGAATATCTAATCTGCACTTATAACTAACATATCATTGTTGGGTGGACGGCTCTTCATCAATTTCCATTTGCTTCTGCTTGTCTCCTGGGATCTCTCTCTTGATGGTTGCAAGTTTAGGAGGATCCAAAGATGCTCTGAAGACCTCAGGACCTACAAGTAAAGCCTCTTTCTCCCCTGCTGCTGACACAGTCGTGCCTGAAAGGTGAGAGAAAACATTTTCTGGTTTATACCGGGGTTCCTCTAAACTACTCATCCTCTCCTGGTATTATTACACTGGCACTAAACAATTGTGCAGCTAGGTGCTGCAGGGGGTCAGAGATCCCGTCTATTGGTAAAGTGAATAGTCGATAAGGCTAAACCTATATTGAGGGAAAGCATCATCCAATGAAAATACAATGCAAAAAAAGGTTTTTGTTTTTCTTTTCTTGGTGTTTTGATGTTTGTGTTGTTTATTTACTATAGATTGTGTTTTTGTTATAAAATTCCTTATACATATTATATACATGGTCTAAGATGTTTTAGAGAAAACTACAACGGTAGATATTTAATTATCCTATCTACAGGGGTCTTAACTTTTTTTTGCATTACATTGGCACTAAAAGATATAATTACTAATGCAAATTGTATACTAATTCTGTCAGAAACCCTTTAGAAATATTAGAAGATAGTAAAAAACATTCAGGAAGCTTATTCTGGCCATGCATCTTACTACCTGATGGTGCACTCTACTTTAGAGATTTCAAAACCTATGTAGTATGAGTGGAGAGTAGTAGAAACATTAGAGGACAAGTCCAGCTGAATGTGAACTGCTAATACCTAGAACAAGATCTGGGTAAATGAAAACCCTCACAGACAGAAGGGCTTTCCTTAATGTAAATATATATATATAGATGCTCGGCCATGGGAACCCATTCCATGAAGCTCTCTACGCACTGTTGTTGTGCCAATCTGAAGGCCTCATGAAGTTTGGAGGTCTGTAGCTATTGACTCTGCAGACAGCTGGCGACTTCTGCGCGCTTCAGCATGCACTGACCCCGCTCTGTCATTTTACGTGGCCTACCACTTCGTGGCTGAGTTGCTGCTGTTCCCAGTTGTTTCCACTTTGTTATAATACCAATAACAGTGTGTACATGGATAGAGAACTGGCTACGGGAACGTGTCCAGAGGGTATTTGTAAATGGCACCTTTTCAGACTGGGCTAGTGTAATGAGCGGTGTGCCTCAGGGTTCTGTGCTGGGTCCCATATTGTTCAACTTATTTATTAATGACATCGGGGAGGGTGTTAACAGCGATATTTCTGTGTTTGCGGATGACACCAAAATAGGGAGG
>NW_017306738.1:534539-582065 GCF_000935625.1 Nanorana parkeri
TTACAAAAACTAGAGGCCATCACCTAAAATTGGTGGAAAAAAAATTCCAGCACAAGGGGCGAAGGGGGTTCTTCACAGTAAGATCAGTTAGGGTCTGGAACTCACTGCCACAGGCGGTGATTTCAGCAAATAATGTGGAATTGTTCAAGAAACTTTTGGACGATTTCTTAAGGGACCGTAATATACAGGGGTACAGGTAATATACAGGGGTACAGGTAATATACAGGGGTACAGGTACTCCTAGAATGAGATCCTAATAGGTTGGACTTGATGGACTAATGTCTTTATTCAACCTCAAATACTATGTAACTATGTAACAGGCGACCGTGGAATATTTAGTAGCAAGGAAATTCCATGGATGGACTTATTGCACAGGTGGCAACCTATCACGGTACCACGCTTGTAGTCACTGAGCTCCTGAGCGACCCATTCTTTAGGTGCCCATACACCTGCTTTTGGTAGATCTAAGGACGTTTGTACAGAGATTATAAAGTGTGTCCATCTTTAGGCACCAGCTAGAAATAATTTTTAGTTGTATTAATGTGGCTCTGTGGTTTTGTCTGGCCCCTGTCAGGGATATCCCGTCATATTTTGCTGTCATGATTGCACCAAGGGAATACTAATTCTATTGTTACCTCCTACCAGTGATGAAGAGAACGACGCGTCTACTTCCAGGACACACTTTCCTTCTATTCAATTGCGTTGTGACAGCGAGACGAACAAGGAGACTCCTAAAAGAGAAAGTTCCTTTATACCCTCCACTTTGAACACATTGACCTCACCATCTGAGAAAGAACCAGAAAAGGAAATCAATCAGTTTTTACAAATAAATAAAGAGGAGAAGCCAGTCGGAGAACAGACAGAAACCAGCTCAGCAGGGAAAGGTGATGCCTCTGACGGTGAGCTTTTAGGAAAGGAGGCAAGACCAGATGAAGCAGATGACAGACTAACTTGTGGAGGTGGGAGGGTTGTCTCTTCAGATACTTTAGACTCTGGTTTAAAAGATGGAGGAACCGTTACTGACTGCAGGAATGGCCATGAAAACATAAACAACTTGAAGAATGATGAATCTAATACTGAAGTATCCTCAAGTAGCAGTCTGTGTTTAAAGGACAATAAAGATGAAACTTCAGAAAGGACTGTTGCAGCAACTACTTCTACTAAAAGTAATCCAGAGAGTCACACCCAGGCTGAGGAGGAAAACTTGAAACCTACAGAAAAAGACTTCAAATTAGAAGCCAACCTTTGCTTAGACAGTGACACAGACGTTGATGGAGAGGTTCCTACTGCTTCCGCAACTGATGTAAAGAAAAAGGATGAACTTGAAACCAAATGTGACAAAGACCCAGAGCAAAGTAAAGTTGGAACCTCTGCTGCTAGTGTTTACATGGATAGGAACACCAACATCGATAAAGACAAAGAGGAAACCTCAGATATACAGCATGGGCAAGTGAGTGATATTAATGACAGTGGTACAGATGTGGAGGATGATTCAGAAGTGTCAAAGACGGGAAATGATGGATCCAGAACAGGAAATGGGAACTCTAGTGAAGTCCCTAAAGTGGACACCGTTTCTGGAGCCAATGCATCTACTGGCTTTGATATTGACAGTGATACAGATGTTGAAGATGCAGATATAACCAGATCTGATGACAAGAAGGTTGACCAAAAGTCCAGAGAATTAATGGAAGAGAAAAAGGAGAACAGTGACACAGATGTAGAAGATAATGGTCCTGCCTCCAGCACAAAAGTGAGGAGCAGTGACTCTGATTCCAGGGCTGCAGATGAGACTAAAGATGGGATCCAATTAGACAGGGACACAGATGTGGAGGAAGATGTCAGTGTCTCTAGTACAGATGTTCCCAAAGGGAAGCATGCCTTGAACTTGGATGTTGAAGAGGGTTTTCATATGGACAGTGATTCAGATTTTGAAGATGCAGATGTCTCCACTACAGTGGTCACCAAAGAAAAACAGGACTCTAGCAACAGTGTTCAAGATGTAAGAGAAGGTCTCACCTCGGACAATGATACAGATGTGGATGAAGAGGTCCAGAGACCAGGACCCTCTAGTGCTGCTGTGCAAAGCAAAGCAACAATAGGAAGTCACACAGGCGATCAAGAGGTTGAGGCAGTGAACAACGAGAAGGATACAGCGGGCATTGTAAACAAAGAGGCTGCGGACCTGCGTTTTGATAGTGACACTGATGTGGATGAGGATGATGGGACATCTGCTGGTCCAGGACCAAAGAAAGCAGAAGGATCTGTAAAAACCATTGCACAGAAAAACGAAGCAGAGGCAGCGAATGAAGCAACTGATTTACACATGGATAGCGACACAGATGAGGATGATGAGACATCTGCTGGTCCAGGACCAAAGAAAGCAGAAGGATCTGTAAAAACCATTGCACAGAAAAACGAAGCAGAGGCAGCGAATGAAGCAACTGATTTACACATGGATAGCGACACAGATGAGGATGATGAGACATCTGCTGGTCCAGGACCAAAGAAAGCAGAAGGATCTGTAAAAACCATTGCACAGAAAAACGAAGCAGAGGCAGCGAATGAAGCAACTGATTTACACATGGATAGCGACACAGATGAGGATGATGAGACATCTGCTGGTCCAGGACCAAAGAAAGCAGAAGGATCTGTAAAAACCATTGCACAGAAAAACGAAGCAGAGGCAGCGAATGAAGCAACTGATTTACACATGGATAGCGACACAGATGAGGATGATGAGACATCTGCTGGTCCAGGACCAAAGAAAACACAAGAACCTGTAAATACCATTGCAGAGAAAAATGAAGCAGAGGCAGGGAATGAAGGAGCTGCTTTACACATGGATAGCGACACAGATGTGGATGAGGATGATGGGACATCTGCTGGTCCAGGACCAAAGAAAACACAAGAACCTGTAAATACCATTGCAGAGAAAAATGAAGCAGAGGCAGGGAATGAAGGAGCTGCTTTACACATGGATAGCGACACAGATGTGGATGAGGATGATGGGACATCTGCTGGTCCAGGACCAAAGAAAACACAAGAACCTGTAAATACCATTGCAGAGAAAAATGAAGCAGAGGCAGGGAATGAAGGAGCTGCTTTACACATGGATAGCGACACAGATGTGGATGAGGATGATGGGACATCTGCTGGTCCAGGACCAAAGAAAGCAGAAGGATCTGTAAAAACCATTGCACAGAAAAACGAAGCAGAGGCAGCGAATGAAGCAACTGATTTACACATGGATAGCGACACAGATGAGGATGATGAGACATCTGCTGGTCCAGGACCAAAGAAAACACAAGAACCTGTAAATACCATTGCAGAGAAAAATGAAGCAGAGGCAGGGAATGAAGGAGCTGCTTTACACATGGATAGCGACACAGATGTGGATGAGGATGATGGGACATCTGCTGGTCCAGGACCAAAGAAAGCACAAGAACCTGAAAATACCATTGCAGAGAAAAATGAAGCAGAAGCAGCGAATGAAGGAGCTGCTTTACACATGGATAGCGACACAGATGAGGATGATGAGACATCTGCTGGTCCAGGACCAAAGAAAACACAAGAACCTGAAAATACCATTGCAGAGAAAAATGAAGCAGAGGCAGTGAAGGAAGCAGCTGCTTTGCACATGGATAGCGACACAGATGTGGATGAAGATGACACAAGTGTGGTATTAGATAAATCCCAAACAGCTGAGGGGGAACTCCACAGTGATGCTGTTTCAGAAGGAGGTGATGGAAACTTAGACAAGGTATCAGGATCATCAGTCGGTGAGATGGGTGGAGCAGCTGAAGTTCCTGGAGCAGATACCAGCACTCTGTCTGTTGAAAGCGGTGAACAGGAGACTCAGAAAATTGACCCACAAGGTAAGCTTTTCCTCGTTTGCTAGAACACTACCACTAAGTACTTTTTATGTCTAGACTGACCTACTAATTTAACCCAGCTGCAATTTAAAAATAGAAATAAAAATATTTAAAAGCAACGTCCCTTTCTATGGAAGAAATATTCCCTTTGAGACACTTTATAAATGAAGTCAGGTTGGATCCATAAAGCAAGTGTTCATTGTCTTACTCTTAATTCTTTGATTAATGTTCTGTTAGGTCATGGGAAGCATTAAACTTTGATGTCCGAGAGGAGGCTACAGCTTCATGGTGCTTCTGTGTACAGCAGTCTGACATGCCCCCGCCAGCATGAGCTCTGCTATTTTGCAGCGCTGTACATGTGTCAGCTGATTGACTTGTATGTAAGAAGGGATAGTAAAGCTCAACCATTGTGGAGTGCTGAAAAACAGAAAGTATAACCTGCATTTGTAATGAGAAATTAGGGCTGCCCCATGTACATAGAATAAAAAAAAAATTGTGTGCGTGTCTAAAGGCTGTTAAATTTTAATTTCTCTACTCCTGAAACCTAGACAAAATGTCAGTTCTTAGGCCTGAGCTTAGGATAGAGACATGTCAACCATGGTGTGCCTTGCAGTCTGACACTGAGCTAACATTTGTGCTATGAAAGGGAGAGAAAATAATTAAATAACAGCACCCACATCCCTATCTCTGATAGGAAAGGGATAAAAACTAGAGTTGGCATACAGATTCTTAAAGGAGAACTATGGGGTTAAGGCTTTTCCCCATAGTTCTCCTTAGGGTAACGGGAGGACACAAACTAGCGTCCTCCAAGTGCATTTTTCTGACTGCTTCCCTTTCTCTCCCTTTCTCTCCCGTTCATTGAAGGACACAGGCAACAGATCGTAGATCCTGAATGGTAGGGTAATATCGCCACCTGCAGGAGAAGAGATCCGGGGGAGTGGTCTCTGCACCCGAGGTTTTTCAGCAGCTCTGTCGTCGCTGGGGGACGCCGGAGGTGGATCTTCTCTCGTCTCCGTTCAACCGCAAGGTGGACAGGTTTGTGGTCCGGGCCCTGGATCCCTGGGCGGAGGCCGTGGATGCCCTGGTGGCCCCTTGGGGTCATTACGGTCTAAATTACACCTTTTCCTCCACTGTATCTGTTGCCTCGGCTGCTGCGTCGGATCGCGGTCGAGAGCGTCACTGTCGTCCTCGTGGCCCCGGATTGGCCTCGGGGGGCGTGGTACGCGGACGAGGTTCAGCTGGTGGTGGACGCCCCGTGGCGTCTGCCTCTGCGCCCCGATCTTCTGTCCCAGGGTCCTGTGTTCCATCCTTCTTTACAGTCGCTGGCTTTGACGGCGTGGCTATTGAGAGCCAGGTCCTGAAGGACCGGGGGTTGTCCGATGCGGTCATATCCACTATGCTCAGAGCACGCTCTGGTGTGAGGCTGGGGCCCTGTCCCCGCTTTTCTTCTCCATCAGCGGAATCCTTGCGTTCCTGCAGCGCGGGGTGGCTCAGGGTCTGGCCTTGAGTACTGTGAAGGGCCGAATCTCGGCCTTGGCGGTACCATTTACAGCGACCGCGTCAGTTTAAAAAAATGTAAACAATGTCTTGCCTGTAGAAGAACACAGTTAATGCTTGGCCTGTCCTGCTGGGGGTGATGGCAATTTGCAATTTGTTGCAGAGCTACTAATGCCTAAATCATTTTCTGTATCCAATGCTTCTGGGTGTGTCAGATTCTTGTGGCCCCTACATTGCTACAGGACGCAGTAGTGATGAATGAGCAGGAGAAACCACAGAGCGCAGTAGGGAGCCAGGTGGTGTGGCGAATACAGAAGATACTTCAACAGAGGTAGAGAGCCAGATTGGGAGGGAGATAGGAGAATATCGGCCGTGTTTTCTTTTACAGGCTGGACATTGTTTAATACTTTCAGAAGCAAAAAAGTCACTTATTTTGGCTGATTTTGTGTCATTGTGCATTGCAGGTGCTGACTATGAAATGATGGCCACACAGTGCTACTTAGAACCACAGGAACCAGAGTCAGATTTGCCAGGTAATAGCACAGTCTGTGGTAAATTGCTGCACACATTTTATTCCAAATTTATGAGAATAAAGCAGAACTGTAGCGTTAAGGTCCACTTTCATAAAGACAGGCTTGAAAGTATGTACGGGCCTGTGTCGATGGGCGTCTGGGCCTGTGTCATGGTCACATCTGTTTTAAGACACTAAAGGTGGCCACACACCTGCCGATTTATAGTACGATAATCGCGGGAAATCCTGCGATCATACGATAATCGGCAGGTATGGAAGGCGTGCGACCGTTTCTACTGTGCGGTCGCATTTCTTTTGTCTTACAAGCATGTTGGAAAACCAGCCGAAAGTCGTACGATTGTCGGGGGGGTTTGTGGCGTGCTCGTAAGACAAATCCCGCAAGCGCACACTACCCGCTCAGCATTGGAATCATCGGAAGCCCTCCCTTCAGCGGGGAGGGCTTGCGATGATCGCAAGTACGATCTGCCTGTCCAAGATGCCTTACAACCATCGCAAGACGAAAGTCGTGCAATGGTTGTAAAGTGTATGGCCAGCTTTAGATACCTTGAGATCATTTAGAAATCACCGACGGGTGCGTTGGCTTGCAGTTGACCTGCATTTCACCTGCTTCAGGCAGATTTTGCATTCCCATAGGTTTGTATGGGAAAGCAAAACCTAGTTGAAGCGAACAAAAGTCCATCAACACAGATCCTTAATGATGAGGTGATATCAGACCATGCATTGATTCATGTGACGCATTAATTGTAGATCTACACCTAAAAAAAAAAAAGTTATATATTGCAGCTGATCAATTATTGTGCTTCGTGGCTGCATTGGTTTTCTTTTTTCAGGTTAAGAATACAGAAAATACCTGTTGATCCTGCCAGAAATGTAGTTACCATGTCACTTCCTGTAAAAAGAACTGAAATCACAAATAATCTTCCTTTCAGGCTACCTTCTGTAAGCAAAAACATTTCCCCACTCCCAATTTAATTGAGACAGAGAGGAAGACATCTTTGTGGTCCAAATCAGGAGAGCAGCCTGGGTGAAAACCATGGCTCCTTTCATGTGTACAGTGGAGGGTTGAATGTAGCCATGCTAGGACAGGAAGGGTGTTATTCACAGGATAACCAGGGGAAAATAAGGGGAAAAAAATAATGCAGCCGCCACATCTAAGGACCTGCAAGCTGCAATAGATGACATTTTTGTTTTAGGACGTAGATGCACTGCAATGTTCTCTCTACTTTAACACTACAAGCCTTTGAGACTGCTCTTGGCAATCATGGCCGTGTGTATCATTGAAGTTCTATTTCCACTACTTCGCTAGGAGTTTCAGAAGGAGAAGGCGGCTGTACTACAGCAAACAACATTGTTACCAGTTAACTATCTTTAACTGCAGTGGTTACTGTGTAAAACTGTAACCTGCCATAGTAACGTTTATCACCCTGACTTTGCAAGGTCTATGTGTCCAGATTTACTTCAAGGATATGTCTTCCCTAGCTATTGTATGTGCAGTTTATATATTTCGGAGTATAAAGCCTCTACACAGAATTAAAGTGACATTAAACCCTCAGATTTTTTAACATAAAACAATACTGTAATGTGTGCCTTACGGTAATCCATGGTTGTTTCCCTTCTCTTTGCTGCTCTTCCTTTTAAATCTGTATCTGTTCTCATGCTGGGCAGAACTTCTGTTTTGCAGCAGACTGCCTTGTCTCTGGAATGGATATATGGTGTCTGTGTATTGGTTTGTAACCTGAGCCAGCACTACAGGAAGAGGCCCTGAGCTGCAAAGGGAAGTTCTCCCCAAGCATGAGAAGCCATGAGGATTTAAAAGGAAGAGCAGCAAAGAGAAGGGAAACAACCATGGATTACACACATTACATTATTGGTTTATGTTAAAAAATCTGAGGGTTTAATGTCACTTTAAGCTTAAAGGAGAATTATGAGGTGAGTGATTTTCACTCAGCCTCATAATCTGAGCCGACCTGTGACAATGAGACTGTCACAGGTCGGCTCAGTACATCGGGAAGTGAGCGAACACATACCGGCGCTCGCTCACTTCTTGATCTATCTGTGCAGAGAGCCTTGACGGGAGGAACTGGATTCCCCTCTCCCCTGTCTGATCCTCCAGCGCTGACTGGCGGAACAAACGGAGGGGGGCTGGTACAGCTGGCTCTGCCTCTGGATAGGCAGAGCCAGCTGTCACTCACGCAGTTGGGTGGATCCAGACATAATTGTCGGGATCCGTTCCAGCTGCGGCGTTTCAGTATACGGCGAGCTGTAGCTCGCGGTGTACTGAGCTTAGGGTGACGGGAGAACGCTAGTTTGTGTTCTCCCGTTACCCTTAGGTGAACTATGGGGAAAAGCACTAACCCCATAGTTCTCCTTTAATGTATACGTAAAAATTACTGCGTTGGAAATTACTTTTGAAATTACTTTAACATGTTAAAGCTTATATGATAGTTTAGCGATTTTGGGTTTACATATACTTTTAAGAAGAGTGCATCTTCACTGCAGTATCTTCAGCGTTGTCGCCCCGTTACAGGAAGTAGATTGATCTACTGGGAGGATCAATAGGTAATAATACTATTATACAGGGGTTACCCAGAAACAAAAACTTCTATTGCATCATATATTTAATTTTTCATTTTTCCCCATAATTAATAAAAGGCTTTGACGTGTTGCTATTTGCTTTGCTCTTTCAGAGGAAGAGGAAGCCACGCAGGCGTACATCCTGAGTTCCACATGGGCAGAGCCGGACCCATTCAAACGTAAGTCTCTATTACTAAATGTCAGCCATCCTCTTAGAATCCTAGTGTGCTTTTTCTTTATAACCACCCGTCATGACCAAAGTATGTGGTCTGACCTTCCTAACCTCAGTCTAAAAGTGCTTCACTGGTCCTCTGAATTTAGTAGTTTCTAAGTCACAACTCAGAATACCAATGCAGCAAGTGAATTTAGAACTAATGATATACTTAAAAGAGAACTATGAGGTGAATGATTTTCACTCACCCTCATAGTTCGAGCCGACGTGTGACAATGAAACTGTCACACATGGGCTCACTTCTCGATCATCTCCCTGCAGAGAGCAGTGACTGTCACTCAGTGCTCCCTGCAGGGATTCCCCCCCTCCCCTCTCCGATCCTCAAGCGCTGACTGGAGGAACGGACGGGGGAGGGGGCGGGTACAGCTGGCTCTGCCTCTAGATATCCAGAGGCAGCTGTCACTTTGGGTCACGTGATCCTTAGGAGAACTATGGGGAAAAACACTCCTTTAATAGAGGCTTAGAAAGTAAAGGATGATGAAGGATCAGCATGACAGCTGGGGAACTAGTGTTTTCAAAAGAGTGTCAGCAATGGCAGACTAGGTACGGCTCTCATGATGGGTTTAACATAAGTGTTGGAATCATTCATGCTTCCAAGTCTGTGCTGTGGCTTCTCAGTCTGTGCAGTTGGCAGTGCATTCTGGGAAGTGCCGTTCAGATTCACTTTGCTGCTAAGGTCCAGGTTCGCTACAATAGTTGTTGCTGGTTAAATGTTATAAACTCCAAATAAGGTTTGAACAATCATGGTGTATATAAGCCCAGATGTATTTGTGAATTTGATTCTCACATGTTAGAATAATCCTCCTCTCGGTCAACATTGTTCTCTGTCCACATCATTAACCATACTGCTCTCTTATATGGAAGACGGCCATTTCTGTACTGTGATAATTAATCCTCCTTCTCTGCTCTCCTTTAAACCCTCTCCTTGTTAATATGCAGGTCCTTCAGATCCAGTAGGAGTTCTGCAGATCTCTGCTGTAACTTGTAAGTATGTCTACTATACGCCAACTTTACTATTAGCATACATATTTAGGGAACATCTGCATTTATTTTTTAAGCATATTTGCAGAACATGCTCATAAATGTAAATGTTTGCAGTTTTGTATCAATATTCAGTGTTTAAGAACAGTGGCGAGCCCCGGCTTCCTAGGCAATCTGAAACCATGACTTCCCCCTCATAAAACTAAAACTGAATTCTACAAAAAGAACACCAATTAATGCAATTTTGTATTCACCAAAATAATTGAGTGTTTGTTGTAAGCCCAGCTACCGTCAATTTTTTTTTTTTTTTAAATTAAAACAAGTCCCCAGACAGGCAACCCCCCCCCCAGAAAACACGCTAAGGCCGCAGTTCTTGTCTGTATTCCAAAGAGATCCCCTACAGTTCTTTGTTTTGCTACAAGATGTGCTCAGTCATCTGAGACGCCCAGTTTCCTTTAACCCAGAAGTCTGAGGCCATACTATCAATAATTGGGTACCATAGACCCTCTCCTGAAGGCATGGCACACTTTATCCATAGTATATTGAAGCAGAGAAAGCCGCATTCTGCATCTGCAGAGGCAAAGATGAAAAAGAGCAAGCCTCTAACATGATCGGCCAGGAGACATTTGAAAAAGGTAAGTCTAAAAATGAAGCAAAACATGCACCCTGGGGGGCTTCCATGGGGGGGTGGCTGAGCCTGAAGTTGGGCTTTAAATAAAGTGAGTGTAAATACCTGAATCGGTCCTGATACCAGGCTTCTTTATTCCTTTGCCCCTTAGGAGACTGGGAGAGGGTGGGCCATCTCTAGGAGGCAATACGGTTCTGTTCCATTAAATGCCATTCTGGCTGCTATGTCACTACAAGTTGCAGTAATGATGTATCGGCTGGTGGGAGAAACCACAGTGTGGGGAGGTGAACCAGGTATCTGACACACCTGGAAGTGTTGGATAACAGCAGGGTTTGTAGCTCTTTAAAGTAGTATTAAGGTCTGGGCATTTTTTACATTAATGCATTCTCTAGATTATTTTTAAAACGGGCCAGTGCCTTTTTTCTCCCCCCGTCCCCCGCACACTTACCTATCAGCTACGCTCGTCCCCGCCGCCAGTCCCGAAGCGATCCTCCGTTCCCCGAACTTCCTGGTTGCGGGGGGAGGATACTTATGGCAAAAGAGCCATAGGCTCCTTCTACCATCAATCAAATTGTTGGGCGGAGAGGAGGGGCGTGGTCTGCCACAGGGCTGTGTGCGTCTATGGACGCACACAGCCACTGTGCGCACGGGTGCCTCCATTAGCCGATGGAGGCACCCGTGCGGGGGGAAGTTTGCTGCTAGAAAACGAGGAATTACTAACTTTTAAAGAAAACGGCAACAGCCTCAATCAAAGGCGGGTCTCCTTGTAGGAAATATTTAAAAACAAAAGGAGGCTTTAATATCACTTTAAGTGAACAAATATTTGAGCCACCTCTGGCAGAAAATGTATTAATAATTCTCTTCTTTTACAAGGTGGCTTTGGCTCAAGTTTTTGTCATAGTGACAGAGTCGCTTTAACGAAAAATGAGAAAAGGGTGTAAAGCAAGGAAGTCCATCATGGATTGAAGGACTGAAAGAATGATTACAAAACTGCCAAACCTTATATACAGGGAAATCTGTAGTTTGTGTCGCTTTCGTTCATCATTGCAGATTTTCTCAACTGAAGTTGCGCTTCTGTTTTTTATGTGTGAGCTCAGATATATATGTTACATTTTACAGGTTTGTTTAATCAATGTTACTTTTATAGTGGACAAGTCTGAGGAAGAGGAGGAGGATGAAAATGCCATAGCCGAGACTCAGTTATTCTGTCTTGAGGCAGACCAGTCACCGGGTCCCAGCAGCAAGGAGACTCCTCAACTTGAAGAGGAAGTTGTGGATAACAAGGAGGAAATCCAACCTGCCAGTAGTGTGGAGGGATCAGGGAAAGAAGCTCAGGAGCCACCTCTGGGAGCGATCTCACAAGAGGACACCGAACCAGTCTCTCAGGATTCGTCAACTAAACCTCCAGTTCAGACGGGGACATGGTTACATCTGAGACGGGATGTTCCAACTTCAGTTTGGATAAAGGGTCTTCAGCAAGAAGGAGAGACCAGCAACTTGGAAGACACAACAATAGACTATTCAACACAAGATGAACTGGACCTATCAGCACTGGAGCTGGAAGCCACGCAGTCTTTTATCCAAGAGCCTCCGGATGAACAGGAACACCCTATAGAAGATCTTGCCCCATCCTTGTTGGCTCCCCAGCAAGATCACACTAAGCATAGTGAATCTGCAGCGCCATCATCCGGGAACCCATGCAGAGACCAAATCAACACTGAACCAGGGGTATTAGCAGTGTCTGCAACAGAACCAAGCATACCTGAGACGGGTGTACTGGCTATGCCACCAACCAAGAGCCCACCCACAGGATCAACCATACCTGAGAAAGATGTGTTGGAAGTGCCGTCAACAGAAAGCACACCCACAGGATCAAGCGTACCTGAGACAGCTGTTTCAGTGGTGTCAGAAAATGAGATCTCACCCATGGCATCAGTTGTATCCGCAGAGCCAGCAACAATGAGCCCACCCAGGGAACTGAGCAATATGGAGACGCAGGTCACTGATGATGATGCCACCCAAGTCTGCAGTCTAACCCTTCCAGGGTATGATGTAAATGTCCCTCAAAGCAACCTGGAAGTACCTTCCAATGAGGATGCCACCCAGCCCTGTACCTCCAATGAGGATTCCAATGAGGATGCCACCCAGCCCTGTACCTCCAATGTGGAGGACACATCAAGTAAGGAAGTAAAGTCTACTGGTGATACTACGTTGGCTATAGAGGAGAAGAAAGCCAAACTGACTGAAACAGGAAAAGGAAAGCCATCGTCTAAAAGAGGTGAGGTGCTATGATGATTCTCAGATTCATTGTTAGACACAGACTAAGGGTAGAAGATCTGATGACAACAACAGGAAGGGAGAGTCAAGATTGAGCCAATGTGTAGTTCCATTGTGCGCCAGGTAAAAGGCTTGTAACCATTTTGTCTTTTAGAAAGGAAAATCATATCCTCGAGTTATGGACACTTTTCCTCATGCGTGAACATCACTGTATATGCAGCATATATCTGCTATGCATGCATGTGATGACTCTTTAAAAATAATGCAAGTACAAATTAAATTACCTGTTGATCTGCCTGAAATGCAGCAAGCTTCTAAATGTCTGTAGCAAGCTGACAATTACTGCTTCTGCTGCACTGAAATCTGTATTCCAACAGAGGAGCACTCAGACAGGGCTGACAATGCTGAACACCTCCCCCTTATTTTATAGAGATGAGGTGGTCTGTAGTCCAGCAGGGGAGAAGTGGGCAGGGCTGACAACACTGTTTGGGTTTAAAGTGCTACAGAGGCAGCATTCCTCCTGCCGACCTCTACATTGCTACTGTTTGCTGTAGTGTCACGGAGGGCGACACAAGGAATCAGTAAGCACTGAGGGGCACAGGAGATTGTTATTTCCAGAAATGTCAATTTTCCAGCAGACTTCTGGAAAATTATGAGGCGATTCCTCATAGTTTACAGATTGGTGTTCAGAGGTGCACGCAGTGAGAGAGGGAAGCATTTACTGTATTCTTTCTTTTAGGTAACCGCTTTATTCTGATGTTGATGACAGGTTGCTTTAAAACAATTTGTATTTACAGGCTATTTGTATTTGTGTATTGTAGGTCTTAGCAGAAGTCGAAAAAAGGAGCAGCCTGAGAAGAGTACAGAGGTGAGGATCTTGTGATGTTTGTGTAAAGCATTGGTTCTCAAATCTTGGTCAGTGTATGACAGGTGGGCCAAAGGGATGCTCAGGGTGTCATTTGCGGTACACACAATCAATGTATGCATTGGAGTCATAGAGTGCCATTATCTGCTATGGCTTCAGGAGTAATTAAAGCTCCCACATTGTGTATGCTCAGGGTGTCATCAGCTCGGCAGATATTTATTTACACTTGACGGGTTCCATGCATTGTTTTCCCAGTGCCCTCATTTGGGTTGGGTAAGAGGAATGCAGGAAGGAGGTTGATTGTTGGAATTGATGTTGATGGGAAGATGGGTAGTTTGTGAGTCCTGGGAGAAAATGAATTGACCTCCCTGCGCCTGTGAAAAACAATATTTACTGCGATTTTTCCTCAAAAAACGTGATACAAAAATTCAGTTTTGTTGGTGTTTGTATTTTCTTTGCAGATTCCAACTGAAAAAGCAGAGTTACCAGAACCAGCTGCTCCAACAACACATTCAGCACCAGAGGAAACCGGTGAACTGGCGGCAGGTGAATCGGGACAGTCCGGACCCAGTATTGTGGTCTCTGAGGCAAAGGAGGTCATTGAACCAGAGAAAGGTGGAAGGAGAAGAGGAGGACGGAGAAAAGCAACTGAGGAACCTGAAAGCACAACTAAAAGAAAGGATGAATTGGTCGTCCCAACAGTACCTCAAAAGAGAACCACCAGAATGTCCTCGGAGACTAAACCATCAACATCAGGTATTAACGAGGTAAAGAGGAAACAACCAAGTAGGAAAAGTGCTGTGAGTTTGAAAGAAGAAGAAGAAAAGCAAGATGAAGCTAAAGAAGACTTTGGCTCTAGCTCTGAGAAGTGTAAGGATAATGATGTCTCTGAAGACCTTCCAGTTGACCATCCTAAGAAGGTAGAAGGTCTAAAATCAAAAGATGAGAACGTAGCTGGTACTACCTCACTGGAGATGAGTGTGGGTCAAATTGATGGTGACCAAGAAAGAGATATTACCTCAACATCTGTGGAGCCTAGCAAAAATGCCTCAACATCTTCCAGAAATTCTGAAAGTGAGGACTCCAGTCATCTAGACCTCCCAGAACTATCCGAGCCTATCTCTGCACCTCTAAACAAGAGGCCTGTCAGAGGCAAAAAACGAGCTGGTACCAAATCAAAACAGAATAACACACAAGAAACAGAGTCCGATGATGTTGAAGATAAGAGGAAATCTGAAACCACTGGTACTGATTTGGAAAAACCAGAAGACTTCAAGATGCCAACCCCAAGAACATCCGACTCCCAAGATGCTGGACAAGAAGGTCCAAGCGGCAGAAGAACAAGGAGGTCTCAAGTTTCAACTGCAGACACTTTGGAACAGGAGAAACGTAAAGCTGCAGACACAAAAGCAAGCCAAATTGAGAAAGCTAATAAACCTTGTCCAGATGAACAAAGTTCTGGAAATATGAGATCAGTAAGGCAACGGAGAAATGTGAAGGAAGAAGTTAAAGATTCACAAACAGAAGAGCAGACTGGGAGATTGCCATCCAAGCGTGCCGTAAGCCTAAGAGGTGATCCGAAAAATAAAGACAAAAACAGCCAACAAACTGCGATGGAAAATCCAGACAGCAGCCCACTTCCAAAGAGGGCAAGAAAATATTCCAAAGAGGAGACACCAAAATCAGAACAAGAAGTGACAGAAGTTGGAAAGACAGAGGAAGATAACACAGTTAAGCCACCGAGGAGGACACGAAAGAGCTACAAAGAGCAGAAAACTGAAGATAATGAAGGAAGTCCAGAGAGTTCCGTCACAGCTGAAGCCCAAACAACTAGAAGAACAAGGAGAAGTAGTAAGGAGCAGGATATTCCTGATAAAGAAGAAACTGTCAAAGAAACCGTTACTAGCAAAAGGAGGAATTCAAAAGCAGAAGATACACAAGTAGGAGAAGACCAAAGCAAAAGATCTGTGAGGACAAGAAGGGTCTCAAAGGAAGAGGTGGCTGAAGAGACAACTAGAGCAATCCATCAAGAAGATACAGCTGGACAAAACACCTCCCGTAGAACAAGGAAAACTGTGAAATCAGATGAGAAAACTGCAACTGAGCATGTGGGAGACCTTAAACCAGATAAGGAGCAACCTGAAAGATCGTCGTCAAAAACAAGAAGAAAGGCCTCAGCAGAGGATAGCGAAAAGCTGCTGGAAACCACAGAGGCAAAAGTAGAACCAAGTGAGGGAACAAAGAAGAGAGATGATGAACTGTCAATGCAAGAAGAGACGCCAAGGAAAGGAAGGACAAGGAGAACATTAGCCAAAGAGGAGCCGTCTCCAGTGTCCACCCCGGTGGCCAGCAGAAAGAGAGGGCAGGCTTCAAAGGAAGATGTTGAACTCAAGAGAAAGAAGTCTGATGAAACTCAAGAAGCCGAAGTAGAAAAACCGGCAGTTAGAAGAGGGAGGCCACGAAAATTGAGCACAACAGGTGACTCTCAAACAAGTGCTGGTAGCAGGGTGAGTAGATGTACAGCATGCAAATCAAGCATCTTCTGCATTTTACACACAGGGTAGAACAGGGAAATATGTTTTCCTCCCTTTGCTTTATCAGCATGGCGGAGTCAAGGATGATCACAGCAGGTGCTTGCCTTTCATATAGATGATTTTATAGCTGCAATGCTCCCTCGCAGACAAACATTAGTGACATCTGTTCTCAGGGCTTACAGCTCTTATCAGTGTGCTGTGTTATCTGCCGATAAGGCTTCAATGGAGCCGTATTGACCCGAACTGAAAAAAACGCTGTTCAATTTCTAGAATGGGAAACGCTCATGATGCCACCTAAAGGCTAAAATCCGAAAGATTACCGTATTTTTCGCTCCATAAGACGCACTTTTTCCCCCCAAAAGGAGGGGGAAAATGTGCCTGCGTCTTATGGAGCGAATCCCGACACCCGAGACATGCAGTTTCGGGCGCTGGGCGAGTAGTAGGAGCCACTGCTCGTTTAATACGAGTGATCTAATGAGATCACTCATATTAAAGCCGAGCAGCGGCGGCGATCGAGATCACCATAGAGCAGACGAAGAACGGACGTTCTTCGTCTGCTCTGTGTGATCACTGAGACCGTGGCACTGTAATCACAGCACCACCTGTCTCAGCGGTCACTAACTGCAGCTTCTGTCACAGCTTCTGTCATAGAAGCTGTGACAGAAGCTACAGTCTGTCGAGTGCTCCATAAGGTGCGCCGGACCTCCCTGCGTCCTATGGACCGCAAAATACGGTATCTGTGGTATTACCTTATTCATAAATCTGTTTATCCCTTCTTATACCAATATGGAGCATATGGGTATCTATATTGTAATGTGAAAACTACTTAGAAATAACACGTATAGTTTCTGCACAAGCCATTCTAAAAGTGTCAGAAATTCAAATGTCACTATTTTCATTTGGAGATCATTTTGGACAACTTGGATTTTTTTTTTTTTTAGAAATGTAATTTCCTGCTTGTGTGATGGGGGCACTGCTTTTCTCAGAAGTCTATACTAAGATACAAGTCACATTTTAGGCATCCCCTTCCATAGGAGTTCCCTTTTTAATGAGCTTCTCCTTTAAGGCATGTTGTCTACATAAAGGGATACAGACACTACAGATTTCATCATTAGAACACTGAGATTGCTCAGGTGGTTATTAGGGCTGCAACCAACTGATTGATAATGAGAATACCGTAGCTGTCAACTATTCTCATTATCGATTAGTTGGCTGGATCTCATAGGTCTCTTCTCCACGCTGGGAGGAGGGCACAGCAAGTGGTGCAGTAGCCAGCCTGCTATTGGCTATTGCAATTTGAAATGGCCAGCCCACTACCTGTTGTTGTATTTATATTCAATCTTTCCACTGGCGGCTGTCATTCCTAAAGCTATTCAAGCGCCGTGACCCTGGCCCCTTCCCCCGTGACCCTCACTATAACCACTGCTCGTTTAATACGAGTGATCTAATGAGATCACTCATATTAAAGCCGAGCAGCGGCGGCGATCGAGATCACCATAGAGCAGACGAAGAACGGACGTTCTTCGTCTGCTCTGTGTGATCACTGAGACCGTGGCACTGTAATCACAGCACCACCTGTCTCAGCGGTCACTAACTGCAGCTTCTGTCACAGCTTCTGTCATAGAAGCTGTGACAGAAGCTACAGTCTGTCGAGTGCTCCATAAGGTGCGCCGGACCTCCCTGCGTCCTATGGACCGCAAAATACGGTATCTGTGGTATTACCTTATTCATAAATCTGTTTATCCCTTCTTATACCAATATGGAGCATATGGGTATCTATATTGTAATGTGAAAACTACTTAGAAATAACACGTATAGTTTCTGCACAAGCCATTCTAAAAGTGTCAGAAATTCAAATGTCACTATTTTCATTTGGAGATCATTTTGGACAACTTGGATTTTTTTTTTTTTTAGAAATGTAATTTCCTGCTTGTGTGATGGGGGCACTGCTTTTCTCAGAAGTCTATACTAAGATACAAGTCACATTTTAGGCATCCCCTTCCATAGGAGTTCCCTTTTTAATGAGCTTCTCCTTTAAGGCATGTTGTCTACATAAAGGGATACAGACACTACAGATTTCATCATTAGAACACTGAGATTGCTCAGGTGGTTATTAGGGCTGCAACCAACTGATTGATAATGAGAATACCGTAGCTGTCAACTATTCTCATTATCGATTAGTTGGCTGGATCTCATAGGTCTCTTCTCCACGCTGGGAGGAGGGCACAGCAAGTGGTGCAGTAGCCAGCCTGCTATTGGCTATTGCAATTTGAAATGGCCAGCCCACTACCTGTTGTTGTATTTATATTCAATCTTTCCACTGGCGGCTGTCATTCCTAAAGCTATTCAAGCGCCGTGACCCTGGCCCCTTCCCCCGTGACCCTCACTATAAAGCTCCCAATAAAACTGGCCATGTACTGAAAGAAAGCAGTGGCAGAATCTACAGTTCTTTCACCTGGGTGCCATCTAGGATGGCTCCCAGAGGTCTCCAAATGGCATTTTTGTATAGAATCAGTCATTGATTATGCACAATGTTGTGTAGTTTGTAACATGTTCTGCTTCCCTTCCTAGGAAATTTCTACTCCTGAACCCTCCCCATCCCGCAGCAGCCGCCAGAGGCAAGGTCCTTTATTAAATACCCCTACAGATGTCCGAACTCCGCGACGCACTGGCAGATTGTCTTCCTCTGCTTTAACCACCAGTCCCTACGTTCCTCAGTCTGGAGCACCGCCCAAGGTTTGTTTCCTTCGTAATTTTCTGTGCGGCTGTGGAACATCAGGACACTGCCAGATGTATGGTAACAGTGAAAGTTAGTACTACTACCGTTATGTTCCAAGTCTGATATTTGCTGGTGGTATAGCTGGCCCATGTATCCATGGGAAAATCTCAGCAGCATTCCATGATTAAATAGAAGCTTTATTGCATTGGTTTGCACAGTACAGCAGTCCTAGCTTATGTGTTTCGAGCTGCTAAGAACAATGAATGTTCATTTAACAGCAGCAGTATGGCCGTAGTGCAGCACAAACGCAGCTCAAAAACATTGCACAAATATATATTGCACTTGCTGCCTTCAGGATCATGAAGTTGGTGAAGAGCAATAAACATGAATGTGAGGTTAGGGGACAAAAATAGCTGAGAAGACAGCCTGGTCATGTGATCAAAGCCACATTATTGTCCTTCCTCCAGTCACAGAGATCTCTCTGCTATGTAAGCAAACAGAACTCCATGGGGCACTGCAGGTGCAACATTTTATGAATGGGCCATAAAAGCCATAAAATGTGGGCTGCGGTTTGCTTAACCCTGTAGACTATAATGTAGAGTGGACAATGTTATCCATTCTCTTGTGAAGCGCATTTACAACACTGAGTGGATACATTATTTACTCCCTTTTATAAATGAGACCCTTAGTGTGCCCTGAAAAGTTAGAATCTGCCCCTGATTCATTGCTGACATTTGTTTTATATTGCTGGATGATATTGGGGAGTGCGCGGCTGCGGAGGGGGGGTGGAGTGTGCGCGGCTGCGGAAGGGGGGGGTGGAGTGTGCGCGGCTGCGGAGGGCGGGTGGAGTGTGCGGCACTCGCAAAACAATTTTAAGTAGCAAATCAAACAGTCAGTTTTAGCTTCTGAGCGATAATGAGAACCTGGGAACATAGGGGAGATAAGGGGGCTTTGAAATTCTACCTTTTAAACTAGTTGTGGTCAACTTGTTCCAGAGGGCTGCATAGTAGCAGCGCATTTTCGTGCAATGAAGTGCATTGCACCCAGTTAGTGCTTGCAAATTTGTTTCCTGTTGCATTAGTTGCAATGTTCTGCAGTGCTCACAGAAAGGAAGTTGGAGTCCTCATTGATGTTAGTGACTGCAATAGAAACCCTCAGCATTGGCCGCAATAGAAACCCTCAGCATTGGCCGCAATAGAAACCCTCAGCATTGGCCGCAATAGAAACCCTCAGCATTGTTGTCATTGGCCGCAGTAGAAACCCTCAGCATTGGTATAATTGGCTGCAGTAGAAACCCTCAGCATTGGTATCATTGGCTGCAGTAGAAACCCTCAGCTTTGATGTCATTGGCTGCAGTAGAAATCCTCAGCATTGGTGTCATTGGCCGCAGTAGAAACCCTCAGCCTTGGTGTCAGTACCTGCATACAAATCCCCCAGTACTGATGTCGGTGACCCCAATAATAAACCCCCAGTCTGTGTATGCAATAAAAACCATTATCATTAGTGTCAGTGGCCTCAATAGAGACCCCCCTGCATTGACTGCAATAGAAACCCTCAGCGTTGGTGTAAGTGACTGCAATAACCCCCAGCATTGATGTGCATTAGTGCTGTTAACCTCACCTTCAATTCCTTCAAAGAAATATGTGACAAAAAGTCCCATAATCTGTGCCAAATAAATCATGGTGCAGGAAATCAGTTTGCCAATATACGGCATAATAGAAGTGTGCACCAAGAGGACGATGGAGCGAGACAGCTAGACATGTGCCAAATAAACTATTTGTGCTGCAACATAATTGTTTATCTGACCAGCGATGAGCTGCAATAAGATGTCACGTGCGACAATTCATATTCTGCAAAAAAAACCACCAACCTTGTGTGTACATTAAACATAGCAGCCGTATCCTTCTAAATGACTCGGAATATTCACAGATCTCATGCCATCCTCCCAATCTTTAGGCCCGGCATGTACAGTTCCGTGCGCGGCCGTATCGGGCAGCTCCCTGGAAGGACAGACAGGTGCTGCGTGTCCTTCTCTATGGGACTACGCGGCCGTACACCGCCCTACGCTCACCCTAAGTGCGGGTCTGCACGGGTGCAGGTGTTCTGGCTCGAACGTAAACAGGATCCATCCTGTCAGTGTACGAGTATGGACACCCGCACGGACGTGAAGGGCGGGTGAGCGTAGGGGGGCATACGGCCGCGTACTCCCATAGAGAAGGACAGGGGCTGCATACTAATCACATGCAGCACCTGTCCTTCCCGGGAGCTGCCCGATACAGCCGTGCACGCAGCACGGAGCTGTACGTGCCAGCTTTTTCTTGTGTGAATGAGGCCTTACTGACAAACTCCAGTAAGAACTGATGTCACTGTATACTTCAGTAGCTCCTTATACACCGTCCGCCCTCTCTTTTACATTGCCTCTTTCTCTGGGATGCAACTATTGCTAAAAGCTTTAGTCTCTCTTCCAGCTCTGACCTGTGTTGTTTATATAATTCTTCGTTCTCTCTTCCTCAGGTCCTGTTCACAGGTGTGGTGGACGCGACGGGTGAAGAGATCATCCGCTCGTTGGGAGGTGACATTGCAGACTCTGTGTTTGATTGCACTCACCTGGTAACAGACCGTGTCCGGAGAACGGTGAAGTTCCTCTGCGCGCTTGCCAGGGGCGTCCCCATCGTTACGCTGGACTGGATAGTCAAGGTGTGTATTGACCGATCTTAATCAAAGTGCGTGTTTTGTAGTCTTGGCTCTGAAATGATCGTTCTCAGTCAGGACTCGACAGGGATTCTATCTGTTACATTGTGACAGAGGCTTAGACAGAGTGGGGAATATTTACAACCTCTCAGTTTTTTCCTGCTGTCTGCATCTCCATTGAGGAGAATTATCCTGACTTCCTGTGTGGACAGGAAGTGGTGGAATATTTAATGGGGGAAAAAAGCAACGAAAGCACATTTATTTATTAGTGGGGGAAGGGTTAGAAAAACTTTCCTGGTAGTTCTATGACAGCAAGTGGACTTGCAATCTCTCCAAGGGGAATACAAGAATGAAAACTTGACAAAAGCTCTTAAAGCTGAACTCCAGCCTTCCCTTCAGCCATGCAGAGTTTGTTTTCTACAGTCTCCTCTCCTGTAATGAAAATGCGTCCTCTGATTTCACTGCATCTTACAGATGCATCAGAAACTACAGCAAGTCACATAGAGGATGCCCGGCATCATCTTTTCTTTCTTCCCTGGCCTGCCCCTTTTATTCATTGGATTTCGGTTGTTTTAATAGTGTAGGCTCTGTGTCACATGTTACCTAAGGCCCTATAGAAGTCTTCCTAAGAACTCCTACTCATCCAGACCAACATCCACCCATATAGGCATTTTGATCTTTGCATAACTGCCCCCAAGAATCAGCCCACTGCTTGTCTCAGGGCTGAGGGCTCTTGTGAGGAGTACTAAGGTAGGGTGCTGTGATGTTTTCACAAAGCTATGTACAGCACCCTGCTGGCTGCGCCCTAGGGGCACAATATAAGCTGCCATGGACTTCCAGGTGAATGCTGTGGACCACTTTCCGCCAGAAGAGGACCTGGGTCATCCTGTGACCAAACTGAAGACACCTGGAAAGAGGAATGCATACAGATTGAAAGAAAAAAAAGTGCAGGGGTGCTCCAAAGGGAGTGAGTCAGGAGAGGGGAAAAGGCTGAACATTATGAGAGACTTGTATGAGAGAATATGGAGTCTGTCGTGGCTAACCTCCTATTAAAATGGTACATGCCTGGCCGTCATGGAACATACCTGGAACATGTATTTAGATGATTCTAACGTCACTCTGACCTTATAATGTGCCTGCTGGTTCCAGGTTAAGTACTGACAGCTGAGCGACTCAGGTTAGCTTTCCATTAATCCTGTTCTGTGCTTAAATGCCAAAAATGTGTCATGTCTGTCTTTTATGCTTTACTTTTCTAAATGACTTGTTCCTCCTCTGACTTCCTTGACAGTGTAAGAAGAGTGGCTGTTTCCTGTCTCATACAAAGTTTCTGGTGAAAGATAAAGAACAAGAGAAGAGCTTCAACTTTGTGCTGTCGGAATCTCTGCAGAAAGCCAAGAGGAGACCCCTTTTTGAGGTACAGGGCAATGATCGCTCGGGTATTATGTTAGATGTAATGAGCTCCAGCCTGTGCTTGGCAGGGTATTCAGTTATTATGGGATGTTATGGATGCGCCGTGCACTTGCCTTTTGTTGTTTCTTGTCATACATCAGTGAAAATACTTTTTAGACAAACTGATCTCTCATTTTCCTGATGCAGGCAGTTCTTCAGCATTGTCTAAAGCCCATGTTAACATATGGATTGTGTACATGGGCATTTGTTTGCATCTGAGCTGCTTTTCTTTATCCCCCTCACATCAATGTGATTGTACATGTAGGAATTTTGTACTCCCCTTAAAATCCTTTTCTTGGAGTCCATTGAGGGGCTCAGGAAGTCATTCTCCTTTGATTGTTTTATTGCCACCTACACCAGGATTGTTTTTTTTTTTTCTTTTAGCAGTACTGAAAGCATGCTCAAAAAGACATATGGGTGAGCCCTGCTTCCCTTAATAGACTCCAGGAAAAAGATTTTAAGCCGAGTACCAAATCCTATTTTCTTTCATGTCCATGGAGGGATACAGAAAAGCCTTTCACCTTCTGGACATCCAACTGAGAGGTGGCAGCACCACAAACAAATGCCAACAGGCCCAGGAAAACCACAGAACTGGGGAGTGCCCGCAGCTCAAAAAGTCACCTGAAGGACCTTTTGCATGAAAGTGGCATCAGCTGAGGTCCATCTGGTGGCAGCCATGCGAATTTCAGACAGTGTTTCTTGATGCCTAAAAGCCCAAGATCTAGTAGAGTGCAACTTGACAGGGAAGGGTGGAACCCAATCCTTGAGACCATCATCGTGGATGATGGTCTCTCATAGCCACCTAGAAATCAGCGAGTGATAAGCTGGAGCACTCTTTTTGGGTACATCCGGGATGACAAAAAGAGAAAGAAGCAGTAGCTAAGAGATGGACTCCCACAGGCTAAACCACATCCAGACAATGGAGGGAAAGTCTGCAGTTTTTTCTGTGGAAGGAACACTCTGGACTGAGCTGTGCCCAGGACACTCCAAACGATGTTATGATTTCTGAAGCCACTGACTGTTCTCTTAACAGGAGGTTGTCTAAGTATCCCCACAAATCACCTCCCCCACACTCTGGGGGCGCACCTTTATGCACAGGAGGGCTTGCCTGAGGATTTGGCACAGTTTGTGTGTTAGGTCATATAGGGGGCCTGGGAGATAACTTCAGGGGGGGGGGAAAGGGAGAGGGGTCTCGACAAAGAGGTTGACGGAGTGGAGAAACGGAAGGGACGGGTTAACATTCAATCAGAGAGAAGATTTTGCAGTCTCAGTCTGTTCCTCAGGCTTCTTTCAAGAAGCGTTGAGGGTAATGCCAGTGGCTCAGCAGATACCAAAATGGAGTCTGGAAACCATCCCATACAGAACCCAGTGTGAAGGTAATTACCGGGCTATCCTCGCAAGGTCCGTTTCAGCCAGTTACAGATGTGGCACTCCAAAGGAGTGGATAGCGGCAAATGAAGAGATGACCTCTAGCGGCGGCTTAGAAAAGAGGCTTGATTAAAAAAATTAGGTTAGTCTTCTAGCCTTTTTCTCTTCAGCGACAGAAGCGCTTTGAAATCTGCTAACGTGTAGGAGCCGTGGTGTTCTATTCTTTCCGTTTCCTCCACTCTGCTGCTTTTTTTTTTTTTTTTACAAAAAAATTTTTAAATTTTTTCAAAAAAAAAAAATTGAAAAAATAGAAAGATACAAAAAAAAAAAAAGGAACAAGCCATACATACAAAGGCAGCAATAAGTGAGCATCGTGGAAAATAATAGCATGGCTATAATGAATACCAACATCAAATATGTAAGATTGCCCTTGAGTGAGACTTGCCCCGCCTAGTTACCTATCCCTGTCATGGGGGACTCGGGTGCAAGGGCCCATTCTGGATGGGACCAACTCGTCTGAGGTGGGCGAGGCTCGGAGCCTCCTGCAGCCATCTAGAAACAGGATATCATACGAAGAGCAAAATACCAGTCACTCTGCTGCTTTTAGCATTCAATGTCTTGTATGAAAGGCTGCCTACAACCATTCCTGATCTGCTTATTCTGTGCTTTTAGGGCTACGAGATTCACGTCACCCCCAGTGTCAAGCCAGATCCTGAGTTAATGAAGGATATCATTTGTTGCAGCGGAGCAATGTTCCTCCCCAAGATGCCCCGAACATTTAAGGTAACAGAGAGACTTTCACCATTGTCCTATGTCAGCTTTTCAGGTTCTGTAACACCATTTATATATATATATATATATGAATTCTGCCTCCTAGGAGAAGTGCGTCATTGTGTCGTGCCCAGAGGATGCCACACGGTGCAAGTCGGTGCCATCG
This sequence comes from Nanorana parkeri, assembly GCF_000935625.1. Taxonomy (NCBI): domain Eukaryota; kingdom Metazoa; phylum Chordata; class Amphibia; order Anura; family Dicroglossidae; genus Nanorana; species Nanorana parkeri. The sequence goes on from NW_017306738.1 coordinate 559,696, forward strand.
AGAACACCAATCACTACAGCCGAGTTCCTTCTAAGTGGGATTCTGCGCCAGGAGGTCAACCCCGGTGCCTATTTGTTGAGCAGCGTGGCGGAGGACAGTGCACCAGCTCCCGCCAAACGGAGGCGCTGAGTTTGGACAGAGGACAATCATTGTTTTCGATAGAGACTTTTCCCTGACAAGCAGGCTAGTTATACTCCCGTTAGGTAGGATTACCTTTTTGCTTTCTTTGTCAATTCTGTCATAAACATGGAGATTTCTGCGTGAGAAGGCTCCACTGGAAGCTGGCATTCCCCCGACTTGTGTGTTAGGAATTGTTCTGGGGGTGAGTACGCCGAATGTGCTCAGTCACTGCCCTGGATCTAGTGTTAATCACGTAAGGACTGCTTCTGTCAGAGCCTTTCACATAGGTGTTCCGTTTAAGGATCCCAGCACAGGTCTTTAGAGTATACCAGCCTTTCCGGCTACCGGGAGCCATCTTTTGTATCAAAGTGCCTGGAGGGAATTCGTCAGTTATATTTGGTAAAGAAAACCCACACCCCGAGGAGGTGGTGTTCCTGAACTCTTTGGGTGCCTGTCACGCTTTGAAATATTCACTAATGGTGATGACGGAAATAATTTATGATTATCTGGTAGGACAGCAAACCCAAATGGTCCCATAGAGTTCTGCGGATCGGACTGGATTGTACAAGCCGGCTGCCTTTGTCTTCCTGTAGTCAGTGACTTGTGCGGCACTGCTGTCTGTCCGTTGGCATTCACTGCTTATGTGTATGTAGCCTTATTGTATCATGTAGTGTGAACACGTAGATCATTTTTTTTTTTTTATTTTTTTTAGAGAAAAGAATATTCTAGACCAGCGAGGGTTCCCTGCAGCAGAGCATACGGGCATTATAGGTTGCAGCTACACATGGGCAGTTTTTAGTAGCTGGATTGTTCTTCTATAGTCCCTAGGAGTAGATATGAGTCCAAACACAAAGTTGCAGCAGCTGTAATATTAATCACTACTATTGCACTTTGTGTAGGTTACATAATAGGGATCCATGTGTTTTATCTGTGTAGTGAAAAAGCCCAACTGCAGGCACTGTCTCCCTCTAAAGCCTGTGACATGAGCCCGATATTTTATGCTTCTTTCTTTTTTTACTCTTTACTGACCTTTTTCTGATGTCTTCTGGCCAGCTGGGTTCTCCTCCGCCTTGGTATTTACCCAACAATGGGCAGTCCTGGATGATGCAGAGAGTTCTCCTCTCCTCAGCAATATAGTGTGAGTGCAGGATGCTGTGCTGAGGGGTGTGTGGCCATGACACCCTACCCTCAGCCTTTCCTAAATCGTCTGGGTTAAACGATGGGCGCCATTGAATCGTCTGGGTAGAATGATGGTGGGCGCCATTGAATCGTCTGTGTAGAATGATGGTGGGCGCCATTGAATTGCCTGGCTTGGACGATGGTGGGCGCCATGAAAACGCCCGGGTAGAACGATGGTGGGCGCCAATGAAACGCCCAGGTAGAATGATGGTGGGCGCCATGAAAACGCCCAGGTAGAATGATGGTGGGTGCCGTTGAATCGCCCGGGTTAACGATGGTGGGCGCCATTAAACCCCAAAGACTGAGGCCATTTTGTGGCCAAAATAGGTACTGTTGGACAGCTCCAAAATGAGGATGAATATTGCAGTCTTAGGGAGGGAGGAACGACATAGGAAAGCAAAAGAACAAATTGTAGATGGAAGTCGGGCTTTGATCACTAGAGATTTTAGTAGTGTGGTTAAGTTACTAAGAACTGGTTTAGGAAGCTCTGCTGCATCTCTGGGTTACTTGCCAGGTTTAAACTCAAAGCCTTCGCATTCCACCTGCTCAGATACGATGGGGCAAATAGATATAAAGGATTTAGGAGAGCTTGTGGCCCATAGAAACCCAATCATGGCCGCCATTTTTTATTATCCAGCACAAATGGTGAATGGAGCGTGGTTGTGATGGGCTGGAGACAACTTTCTCTGCTTTTCATTTTTGTTTTATTAAAAACTGCACCCTGTAATTTATCATGTCCGATCTTTTGTAGATTTCCTGCACCTGATGCATTCTTAATCTGTGCCTGTATATAAAGCAGAGCCCTCTGTATATAATAAAAGTGACATATTTTTTGCTTTTTGTTTTTTCCAATTTGCTTGGTTTGAAACACTTCAGCTGGCCTTTCTCAACCAAGGTGCCTTCAAACTATCCCAAAAGGGGGCTCCTGATGTGAAAGGGAAGGACTCCGATGTGAAGGTGGCAACTTTAAGTTGGCTTTATTTTGTGTTACCCCCCTTTAAATCTATACCAACCTTCTGTCTATGAGGGTTTGGTATTAATTATGGAGGAAGGGACTGCACATTGTGGTTTTTATATAGACTATATATTTATATAATTTACTCTGGGGTGCCTCATTTGCATACTTTAAGGGCATCAGCACTGGGGGGGAAAAAAAAAAAAGAGTGGAGAAATGCTGACTTTGGCTGGAATCTTGTGTTGAAATGCAACAATTAAACACGTCACACTTGTGTCTTATGGGCGGTATGTGCTGTTCTTGGTCCTTCTTTGTGGCATTCAGGATATCAAAACAAAAAATCCGGTCCTGGTTAATGTTAAATTATTTTCCTAGATATCATTTCCTTACAGTTTTTCATCTTGGTACCTTAGGAAATATTTTATGCCCGTTTCTCTGAGATTTAATACCATAAATTGCCATTTTTACTACGTTATGTCCTGAAGTGCCATCATCTGTTTCTGGAATTAAGTAGGTGTGACCACCCACCCCCCCAGGGGGGGAAAAAAAAACAATGACTTGTGTACCTGTGTGTTAAATGTTTAGGGGTGAATGGGCCCTATACTTCATCTACTGTGACCTGCATTGTGTCTTGACACTTCATTGAATGTGGACCAGGTGTCAGTGAAATAATAGACAACTCTTTTTAGCAAAGGGGTGTGTGTGTGTGTAATATATATATATTCTCATTCTGGCCAGCGATTGCTCTTGGAAAGGTAGATGAAGCATACGGAGTGAAAATGAACAAACACTGCTGGTATTGAGGGGGTTAAAGCATGGAGCTTGGTAATTGTGCAAAAGATACAATAAATGTACAGGTCACATACAGTTGGAAGATGGAGGAGAAGGGGTTAGGAGTAAAGAAAAGATCTTAGAAAAAAAAAATCCCCCTGTGGTTTTATTGTATTTCTCTAGAAAAGTTTCTGTGATTTACAAATCATGGAAAAAATAAATATTTAAATACACATTATGTACAAACTGGTCACCACCATTCCAGAACGCTGCAGTGTTAAAGCCAAACTGAGCTTTTAGTTTAAACCCCCAAAATACATTCCATGTGCGCCAAGTCTTACAGCCTGAGGAGAGGAGGATTCCTGCTGTGGAAGCAGCCATCTCCCTGCAGAGGTCCGATACACAACCTGCTGAGTCAGTGATAAAGCTCTCCATTCAGCAAAGTTCCTGCTCTGACTCCGCAGGGTGTAGATGTCTGTCAGACCTCTGCACCCACACAGAAAGAAGGAATCCTCCGCTACGGAGAGACCGCTGCACCCACACAGAAAGAAGGAATCCTCCGCAACAGAGAGACCGCTGCACCCACACAGAAAGAAGGAATCCTCCGCTACAGAGAGAGCGCTGCACCCACACAGAAAGAAGGAATCCTCCGCTACAGAGAGACCGCTGCACCCACACAGAGAAGGAATCCTCCGCTACAGAGGGACCGCTGCACCCACACAGAAAGAAGGAATCCTCCGCTACAGAGAGACCGCTGCACCCACACAGAAAGAAGGAATCCTCCTCTACAGAGAGACCCCTGCACCCACACAGAAAGAAGGAATCCTCCGCTACAGAGAGAGCGCTGCACCCACACAGAAGGAATCCTTCTCTACAGCATGCAGGCAGGGGACACTAGAGCAAGAGGTGAGTGAGGTAATTTTAAGTGACACTAAAGTCTGAGGGTAAAACGTACAAGCGCCTGAACTAGTAACAAAAATGTATCTTATTTGTGTATCACTCGACTGTAGATCCTCCAATCATCTCTGAATTGGTCCGGACACTGTCCTTCTGTCTGGAGGGGGGGCTACTTGTGTTCCCCGTGTGTGTTGTAAAGTAGTCACCGCTCCAAGCTCGCTCCCGTGATGGACTACAATCGCATGCTTAGTTTACTAATTTATATTGAGATTGTAGTCCATCACGAGAGCGAGTTTGGAGCGGTGACTACTTTACAACACACACAGGGACCATGGGGAACACAAGTAGCCACCCTCCAGAAGGAAGGACAGTGTCAGCACCAATTCAGAGATGATTTGAGGATCTACAACCGAGTGATACACATAAGATACATTTTTATTACTAGTTTAGGTATTTGAATGGATTTTTAAGGTGTAATGCTTGAGTTTAGTGTCACTTTAATGGGGGTACCTGCTCTGGTGACCACACTTAAGAGTGAAGGGAATTCCCTTCATTTCCTGTCCTGGAGCCACAGAGAGAGAGGTTATGTGGCTGGGCCTGTATCACAGATTTCAATTTATTGAAGCCAGGTAAGTAAAAATAAAATAATTCGGACTCTTCTACTCCTCTGGCTGCTTTTGGTTATTGTATCACGCACACTGATCTTTGCTTTATTAAAGACACTTTTCTAGACACTGTGCTGAGCCCTAAATGAAGGTTGCCTTTTGTCATCTCTCCTGAAAATGCTAGTCCCCTGGCCCTGTCCAGTTTTAGTACCTTTGAGTAACTGAACCGGAACAAGCATGCAGAATGTAAAGATGGAACTCTGGAGTCAGAAGATAAAGGATTTGGAAGTCACTGGATCTGCATGACACCCCGGCAACTAGCACTTTCAGACGTCAGCAATGCTAGCCTGCGTATCACTCTCTGTATAGGTTTCTTTTAAATGAAGCCAGTAATATCACTGAGGTAGTAAGTTCCCCCTGGATCACACTACTCATGAATCAATCACCTTGTGCAAAAATGACAATGTCATAACATTACATATGCCGTCCCTGGTGGTTACATCAGCTCTTCATCCTCCTCTTCATTATCAACATCCTCCTTAAGTAGAGCAGCTCCAAGGCTCTGCAGATTGGCCAGCATATTAGAGAGAGATTCTGATAAATAAGAAAAACAACATAAGACTCATAAAAATGTTGCCAGTTGCCTTGACATTTATTTACAGATATGCTATGACCTGGATGAATGAGAACCTTCACAGACACTTATGCAATGCGTTTCTGTAGGCACAGCACATCATTAGTTGATATGTTGGGCTTACCTTTTTATCGGCTATCATCTGTGAATGACACATCCCCTGCTCTCTAGATAATGGAATTGGGGGGAGGGGGGCTGATAGTCCAAATAACACTGTTCTTTCATAGATACAGTACAAGTAGTGTTGTCACCCTAGGCCAGGAAGTACATTATTGGCAGGATCAGCAGGTATAAAAGGCGGGGGGGGACCTGACAAAAAATAAATCTAATGCAGCCACCACATAAGGACTAGAAAGCTGCAATATATGTATCTCTTATCTAAAGTGTTTCTATTTAGGTTTAGTGTTTGCATGGAGGTAACATTTTGTATGAGGGTAAAATGTTAGGATCATTAAAAGGAGATCTACGAGGTGAGTGATTTCCACTAATCCTCATAGTCAGAGCCGAACTGTGACAAAGAAGCTGTCACAGGTCAGATCTATCGATCAGGAAGTGAGCAGAAACTTCCCGCCGATCCGCTCACATCCCTGCAGTGAGCGATGACTGTCAGTCACAGCTCCCCGCAGAGATTCCCCCCTCCCTCTCCGATCCTCGAGCACTGAGTGAAGGAACAAACGAGGGGGCGGGCACAGCTGGCTCTGCCTCTAGATTGGCAGAGCCCGCTGTCATTCAGCCAGCTGGGTGGATCTCGACAGTATTGTCAGGATCCGTCCTGGCTGCAGCGTTCTCAGTATATAGCAAGTAATAGCCCGCTATATACGGAGCTTTGGGTCACGGAAGGAGGTTAGTATATGACCTCCTGTGACCCTAAAGAGAACTATGGGGGGAAAACACTTACCCCCCATAGTTCTCTATTAAATACTTACTCTTTACAGGAGCTGTTTATTAAAGTGCAGCGATGCAACAACTGCCCCTGGGTATGTTGGTGCTTGTAGTGATCCTTATGTTAAATTCTCAATGTGTGCATTCAATTCAATTTTCAATGTGTGCTGGCAATTCTTGACGGTAACATTCTCTGGTCAGATTGTAAAGGGAGAGATGTAGGAAGTTTATCCCGTGTGCCCAAAGGGTATGGAAACAGAGACATCACTTTTATTTCCGGTGCCCCAGCAGGTTCTGGAGTACCAGCTGGCCTATTGCTCGCCAAAGTGCATATGAAAGCAAGGAGAAATCACCTTTACTTCCTGCTGCCCCTGGAGTACCAGCTGGCCTATGGTCCTCCTCAGTGCGGATAACCGAAGACTGGATCGCAGCTGTCCGATTTTTCTGGTATGTGACCAATAATCCCTCCTGCCGCAGCGTGGCCTGGAAGAAAAGTCACAGCACGTTCATAGTTGTGCATTAAGAGCATTCAAAGCTAAAATATTTCATGGGTACTAGGACAAGATGGCTAATTTGGCAGTCAGGGGATTGGGGGTTCAAGAACAAAGGCTTTTCCAGAAGTAGACTCACAGTCATGAGGTTTTTGTCCCTTTCTGCATCCCGTAGCTGTCCGGTTAGCCGCTCCTCTCGCAATCGTGCGGCATCTTCTAATGTACGCATTGTTTCCTGACTCCGATTCCTCTCCCGCTGCATCTGCCGTTCTGTCTGACGAAGAGCCACAACTAGGGAAAAGCAATGTGAGAGTTGGCACACACAGCCATATGTTATCATAGACCTATGGGCGCATACAGGGCAGTTAGCGGATGATGAACTGTACATCCTTTATGGAATTCCAGTAAGAACTATTCATGTATAGTATGACCACATAACCCTATCCACATTTTAGAGAAACTACCATTTGTTTTCTTGTACATAGAGGAACACAGGAGGTCTTATGATTACACGCATATGTTTTAGGAGGATAGACATCTGATGACTTTTTTTTTTTACATATGTTTTTTTCATTGCTGCTGGAGTTTTGTTTTTTCGGTATCAGCTACCTGGCACAGCTGTCCACAGCCTGGCATCTGGAGTACAGAGTCCTGACCCCACTAGACGTTGCAAGGCTAGCCTGGAAGTGGCCTTCAGGCACTGGTTTCTGTATAAGGTGCTTGCCTGACTGTCTGCTAACAAGTTTGCCGCAGAGTGCTTTCCAGATCCAGAACCATTGGCATTGCCTTGGTGTTTGCCCGGTGTGAAGACCCAGCTGAGGACCAGGAGCTACCAGGTTTACTTGCTGGGAGGCCATTATTCCCGGTTCTTGCCTATTTTGCCATGGAAAGGGTTAGCACTGTGGGACCGAGCACCAACATCCGCTCGGTGGAGTGTCATGCACACGTGCTCTCTTCCCAACAGTATCAAGAAAGCTACTCCCCGCTGTTGCTCCTGCTTGCAAAAGCCTCATGCAACTTCAACTGTTCCTACTGCCCCCTGCACTGACTCATAAAACCCAGACAGCTGGTAGCAGGTGAGGGCTGGGGGGGATGACCAGAGTAAGAGCCTATAGATTACTTTACTGCCACTGTAGCAGGTGCCCCCCAACTCGCAAATGACTCTGGGACTCCTTGCAGTGTGCCCACTACTGCTGGTGAGGGCATCTGCAGTCTGTTGCCCTCTGCCCTTTACTTTGGTTATGTAAGGCATCAGGGTTTTGGATCACCAATTTACCTGCTGATCCTGATTGCAGAGGCCGAAAGAGCGCTCCCATGCCCTCTCCTGCAGATTCTAAATCCGAGTTGCCTGGGAGCTTAGTGGCTTCCCAAGCCAATCGGCCTGAACCTTCCAAAATCAGTGCTCGAACTTACTCGTACCTTGGAGCACAGCAGTGGCATACATCAACCATCAGGGAAGATCCAGAAGTCTTGCTGTGCCAAGAGAGGTAGAGTGGGTCCAGTGTGTACGTGTTCATGCATGGTCAATTTGCAGGCAGACATCCTCTGGACGCAGTGGACTCTACTCTACACAGAAGGGTGTTACAGGTAGGGAGTGCCAGATGTTGATTGTCTGGTCTCCATAATCAACATTAAACAGGACAAGTTTGTCTCCAGGTTTGGGGATCCTCAAACAAGTGTAGTGGATGCTTTAGTGACTCCATGGGATCAGTACACCCGGCTCTATGTCTTTCCTTCCCTGAAATTCCCTTCTCATCTGACTCTTACCCATAAGGTGGTGTTACATGTAGCCATCAGCTCTGGGAGGCAAGTGGCTGCCTTATCCTGTAAAGAACCCTTCCTGGTCTCACACAAGGTGGTTTTGCATCCTAGAATTTCCTTCCTAAAGTAGTTTTGGCCTTTCACCATAAACAGGATATCCTTCTTCCATTTTACAGAAGATTTCTCTCCATTGCCTGAAAATAGTTCAGGCTGAGAGAGGTTATCTTCCAGTCTCTGCTTCCTCCAGAAAGACTGCCTCTTTTCAGACGTAAACGTGCACAAGCTTCCTGCCCCACCTTCTCTCAGTGGCACAGTCAGACCATTATCCAAGCTTAAGGTCTTAGGATTCACCCATTCCTATCAAGGCAAAGTGTGGAATCCAATGCATTCGACTAGGTCTGTAAGTGCCTTCTGGGCCCTTCGGCATCGGGCTACTATTTCCCAGATCTGCAAGGCTGCCACCTGGTCTTTTCACACAGTTTACTAAGTCCTACCAGGTGGATGTTCAGACCTCATCTGATGCCAGCTTCGGGTGTAAGGGCCTTCCTGTGTTATCTAAAAGCCCACTGACATAGATTGAGAGGATATGATTTACTGTGAAGATAGTCTTTTTTTTTGTAGTTGGTGGTGGAGTAAACATCGATGTTTACTCTGAGCCTGATGAAGGAGACCCTGCGCGGCCCCGAAAGCGCTTGATGACTAACACCAAATAAATGGATTTACACTGACATCGAAGTCTCTGTCGTGCAGCTGCCTGGTGGGGCTCCAAACAATATGATAAGCACCAGTGCTGCAAAATATTTACTTTTGTAAAGATACTGGGAAACCTACACTATGTAAGAAAACTGCAGGGGCCCTGGGGCCGCAGGGGGGAACGTCTTGCATGTGCACTTAATATCCCTGGTAAAGGGAATTGAAGTAGTTTACAATCTGGGGAAGACAGATCTAATTAAATGCTGGGATTTGCAGCCTTGGCAAGTATTACCGTATATACTCGAGTATAAGCCGAGATTTTCAGCCCATTTTTTTGGGTGAAAAGTGCCCCCCTCGGCTTATACTCGAGTCAGCGCCAGCGACATTGAGGAGAGCGCCGTTGCATAATCGTTCCCATGCGTTGGATGTCATTCTGGAATGTCATTGATCTGGGCACTTGCGGCTGGTTAACACTTTCCTTTATGCTACACTCATACTAATCAGAATCATATTACGGCAATAATGATATCTGGCAACAGTTTCCCTTAATCACTCTCAATGGCACCTTAGTCACAACCAATGTGCAATATATGAATGATGTTTAGCTGTGGATGGAGATCCACACCAAGACGTGAAATTTGCTATTGGATTTAAGACATAATCACACTCGGGGGTTCTTTAATAACACAGGATTGTGACAAATTGTGACCCTAAGTAGAGCCATATGATTTTAATGGAAAGTAAAAATGCTATTATTTGAGTGTGCCTTTGTGTCTAGAGATGAAGGAAGGATGTGTAGCTGGTGTGAATGTCATTGAAGGGAACATGTTGCTTCCCTCTACCTGGGCAAAGTACAAATGCACTTTAAGTAAGAAATCAGTCCAGAATTATTCGAAACAAGCACAAAGCAAAGATAAATACATTACACTGTAATATATATATAAATATATTTATAACGCATGATAAGGTACCAGCTTTGGTGTGCTCTCTTCTTGTCTCATGCAGATGTTTCTCCATCTCAGCCAGTTGCCGAGTTGTCTTCTCCTCCACTTCCCTCACCTTGTGCTGCAGCTCTAGTTAAAAAGAAAAAAAAATGAAATCCAGTTTACCGCTATAAAATAATAGCGACATTGCTCTGATACAATATACTGAAGGCCTCTCTCTTATTTCTGCACAGAGCTGACATTGTGTACATAATGGATCAGAGGTCTCTCTGCTGTTAACATACAGAACTGACATTGTGCACATTATGTACTAAAGCTGCTCTACGATTTCTATACAGGACATACACAGAGCTGCCAGTGAGCACAGAATGGATCGGAGGTCTCTCTGCTGTACATACACAGAGCTGACACCGAGCACAGAATGGATCGGAGGTCTCTCTGCTGTACATACACAGAGCTGACACCGAGCACAGAATGGATCGGAGGTCTCTCTGCTGTACATACACAGAGCTGACACCGAGCACAGAATGGATCGGAGGTCTCCCTGCTGTACATACACAGAGCTGCCAGTGAGCACAGAATGGATCGGAGGTCTCTCTGCTGTACATACACAAAGATGTCACTGAGCACAGAATGGATCGGAGGTCTCCCTGCTGTACATACAGAGCTGACACCGAACACCGAATGGATCGGAGGTCTCCCTGCTGTACATACAGAGCTGACACCGAGCACAGAATGGATCAGAAGTCTCTCTGCTCTTCATACACAGTGTTGACACTGTAACATCATCCCCAGTTGTTTCTCTAGTAAACTGTCACAGCTGTCAGTTAACCCTCCCTATGATTTTTGGATTGGCTCCCCCTACATTACGGCTGTAACAGCTGGGATGTTGCAAATCAATCTGATGAATTGTAACCAGCAGCTGTTACAATGACACCATGGTATAATGAAAGCCCTCTGCCAGGCCTGGAATTCATCTGAAGCACTATGGCTGGAGAGGTCATACAAAAGAAAACATTCACTTATGCTGATAGAAAGAGAACTCCCACCAATCCAGCCTTGAGTTGTAATAATACATTACTGTGCCCCCATATATAACACTTCTATGAAACAAGAGTTTCACCAGAAACGTCAATTGCAATAAACCTAAAGTCATTGGTGGGAATGGCACTGCTCATACAACAGGCTTGAGAACTGAGCGATAAGTTGTGGTATGTAATCACTACGTTCTCAATCTATGCAGCCAATGAGGGACAGCTGCAGTGTCATACGTTGGCTCTAACTATTGGGAGGAATATATTTCATATTTCTCCTTTAAAGTCAACATATGGAGCTCTCTGTACCTTATGTGTATAGAACTGCCTGTGTGACATCAGCCCTGGTAGACACATTACAAGAGCCAAACTGGGGAGAAACCTTTAAAACAATTGCTACCCGAATCTTAAAAGGGTGTCATCTACTTTATCACAGCTTAGCAAGTAGCACAGAAGTTCCTGTCTCTCATGTACCAAATTCTAAATGAATAGGACATTCTTCTTTTGTTAGGCAGCATGCTGGCAATGCCTTTGTACCTCTCTCATATTCCCCTTTCTGATCCTGCAGTTGTTCTTTCAGCTGTTCAGCAGTTTCATACGCTTCTTGCAGTTTCCTCTCCAGCTCAGTTACTTGCATTGTCAGGACTTTCTCCCTCTCTTCTGTCTCGTGGAGAGACTGGCGGAGAAGTGAGGCCGTGTGATGACACTCTGCTATCTCAGCTTCCACTGCACAGATTACACGGAGTCAATATTAAACAATAGACAGACATATTCAGAGTCGCACGCTCCAGGAATAGGAAATCAGTCTCTTACATTTCTCTCTGGTCTCTGTCACTCTCCCCTCTAGGATGAGAGCGCTGCGCTTAAGTTCAGTGCTCAGGCGGTCTCTCTCTTCATTCAGAAGCTGTACTTCATTCTTTAGGTCTTCGTAAGATGGACATCTACAAAAGACAATCTAATGAGCCGTATGAAAAAGACGATGCTGGGCCTTTAATAGAAAACTAAGACAGTCTGTTTAGACTACAGCAACCAATTACCCCATATGTTCACCTATACATGCAACAGAAGACTGATTGGTTTTTGCTGGGAAGATGATTTGTCCTTTTGTAAATGGGGTCATATGGCAAGAGGACTCATGTTTCTCTGTAAACCAATTATTACAATCATATTAAAAAAGTGAGCAATCCCCCCTGCCGCTTCTTCCTCCATCGCAGCCAACACAGAATCTTTAGTATTGGCTGATGTCAGATGCTCAATTACTGCGTCTTTTGTAGGAGAGTGGCTAGTGATTGGCTGTTATCTAAAAGCGTAAAGCTGAATGTGTGCAAGAATCCTCCACAAACAATGTCAGTAGAATTACCCTTCTTTCATATTTATTCTATTCCCCCCCAATCACGGTGTCTAAATCAGGCCCCCAGTGTGTGAGTAGCTATATGACCAACATTAGAATATAAAAGTACATAGGCTATACAAGTACACAGCTGCTGTAACTGCTTACAATGTACTTTGTAAAGTGATGTGGGATGTTGGTGTAAAGAAATACAGGAAGTATAATCATAAGCTACTCTATAATTTAATTTTACTTACCCATCATCCTCCAGGACTGTATGTTTAGGTTTCTCATCCTGTGCCAACTTCACCAGGGTAAGTCTTTGTGCTACCATACCTAACAGAGGTAGAATAAAATGAAGTCATGATTAGACCAAGCAATACAAAAAGTGGATTAAATTACATGGAAATGATTTTTCTTTTTGTAATTTACACTTTTTTATTTTAAGTGTAATTCCAGACTTTTCTTGTGTTTTGGATAGAGTGAGGAAGGTTTAGAACCTCTGACGGGCCTGTATTCCTGTTTGTGTTCTCAGTAAGCAGAACATCACCTAAATGGGGAAATGGACAAGAATAAAAGACAGACAGAGGTGCGCTTATTGTTGACTGTGTCCCAGTTGGAGGGATTTCTTATTTACCACTGTGGCAGCAAGTGACAGGAAATTCTCCGCAATGGGGACTTAGGGTATATCCTTGTTCCACTTAAAAACAAAAAGAAAAAAAATCTGTTTGGCTGGACTTCTAATTCACGTAGGGGCCCAGAACTAGACTACTCAAGATGAGGTGTTACTAATACTTTTACTTGACTCTGCCCCTGCAAATACAAGGCTCTATTATTATGCTAGCTAAAGTGTAGTTTTGCACTGCATGCTGTTATTGCTTCCAGAACAGTGAGGACCCCAATAGCCTTCCCCAGGATAGAAGGACCTAATATATTAATGTTGGAAAGAAAGTGTGCTGGTCAAAGCTTGCATTATATTCATGAAAGTAGGGATGTCCAGATACCAATCGTATCGTACTTGGTATAGGTACTGATAATGTTCTGGCTCCAAGACTAGGCCAAGTACAAACCAGGCCAAGTACAAACCAGACCAAGTACAAGTACTCACAGATACCAATTACTGATACATTTTTGTTTATTTTCATGTGACAGTTTTCTCAAAACACTACAAACAAATGATTTTAGGTACAGTGGTGGAGCGCCAGGGCCCAGTCACAGCTGCAACCCTGGTGGTTGGCGTGATCTGATATCTGAACATCCCGACATGAAAGTAGTAGACGGAGGTTGTTATAGACAACAAAGTTTAGGCATTTTCCCTGAAATGAGAACTCATTGTTACCATCGTGCCCTGTTTCAATGTTATAAGACAGCCACAGATGGACCAAAATCTTCCAGAGAATGAGGAAAAGTAAGATATATATCACAGCTTGAATGAATGGCATGATCCCTAGGTATGGCTACAATTCTCACTCCGTTCAGTGAAGGATAAGGTCTGTCCATTTACAGGGAGAGTTTATTAACAATTTGGAAATCTCCCTGAGCTATAATCAGTACCTCAGTCTCCCTGATGCACTCATATCTATCCTGTAGGACAGCAGTGGCGAACCTATGGCACGCGTGCCACAGAGGGCACGCAGAGGCCCCTCTGGTGGGACGCGAGCCTAGGTCCCGGTTACAGTGACCCGCACACTCCAGGAGCAGGTCACTGTAAAGTCATGTTAAGTTTTTAAAGATGGCCGCTGCGAATCACGGCAGCCATCTTTAAACCTGGCAGGTGCCCAGATTCTATTTAATATATTGCCGAACCAGCAATATAATAAATCAGGTGTGCCCATTAGGTCGATCGCGATCTACCATTGATCGCAAAGCGATCCCTGGTAGATCGCGATGTCCTGTCATCCTGACGTGGGGCTTCTCTGGATCCCCGCTGGTCTCCCCCATCTGTATGCAGCAGGGATCCGAGAAGTGAACGAGGCGCTGCAGGCAGCGGCGGGGGTCGGAGCCGCTATAATCAGCAGCATGCCGAGCGTTGAGGAGAGAGAGAGAGAGAGAGCCGCTCGGCCTGGATCTGACAGCCAGACGCACATGCTGTGGTGACAACGGCTCCGTCATCCGACTACCCCCCTCCCCCCCCCAAAAAAAAACGTTCGCCATCATTGCTGCAGGACAATACAAAATACTACCTGAAGAAATGTTCAAACTCAGGAGAATCATCTGGTTTCTCATGGGCCTTGCATTAAGAATGGCTCCGGTCAGTGAACCAAAGAGCCTATGATGCTTTCAGCAGGGAATATTTGAGGCAAAGTAGTTAGCACTGGCGTTCTGGGTTTAGTGCCACCAGGGACACTGTATACATAGATGGCCTATGTTCTTCCTTTATTTGCAAGGCTTTTTTCAGAATGCCATAATTTCCACCAAGGTATGTGGGTACTGGGCATGTGATTAAGCTAGGCACATTGGACTAAAAGCACCCTTGGTGGTTGGAACATTTAGCAGTGCTGTTACACTGCAAACTATGTTGGCATGCAATAGTAAATTTAGGTTTAACTTTCCAATACTGCAGTATTTCTTACCTTGTATAGTGTCTACTCTCTTGGTAGCAAAGGAAACCCTCTGACCCAGAGTAACCAGTCGCTGCAGAGCTCCCCTGAAGGTCTTTTCCTGAGAGTCCAGTGCCTGCACAAAACTAACAGCATCCACAATTAATACAATTAAACATGTGGGTTTATTTAGAGTCTCCAGCTCCACCCTTGATTGTAATCCCTAAAATTTCTGCCCAGTCACATGCCTTCCCATGGTCCTCTTCCTCATCTCTCTGGGGTGTTGGTGGGTTGTCCTCTATACTGAAACGAGCTGCACTCACATAGCAATCTAAGCGCTGTTCTCTGCAGCACTCCCCGGTAAGCCCAGGGCCCTGGTGGTAGCTAAATCATCCCCTGGGCTCTCAGGAACTAAGTAAGAGGATAAGGGCTGGAGCAAGAGAACTTGGAGGGCAGCGCTGGAATGTGAAATGTAGTGGTGTCTTTCTCTTTTATTTCTGGGGGGAAATGCACGTGAATGGAGATAGGCATCTTGGAATTTATTTCACTATACACACACACACACGAGAAGTTCTACAGAATACAAAGAACCATTCACAGTAAACATTGCCTCAAAGGGCTTACAGTCTAATGTCACCAACACAGTCAAGAAGGCACACAGAAGGGCAGATTTTAAATGGAAGCTGGTTAAAGAGACACGGTCACCGTTCCCATGCAGGGCAAAGTGACACCCTCTCCGATTAGGACCCCCCCCAATATACTCATCCTACCTGTGCTCCCTTGCAGCAACAAGCTCGGACACTGGGCAAGAGCATTTGACCTGCTTCCCTGAGACAGTGCTCCAGCCCAGCAGCCAATCTCTAGGTTCGAGCACTGTCACATGACCAAGGAAGTGATGTCACTTCCCCGGAGTTGCCGACGCATCTGATCTCAGCATCGGATAAAAAGGACCAATGGATTGTTGGACATGTGAAGAACAGACACCAAGTTAGTAATGCTACTAGTTGTTGAACCAGGACCCTAGTGCTCGAAAGACACAGTGCTAACCCTTCAATTACAGTGCCTCCAAACAGCTGGAGAGCTAGGCTGATAAAAAGTTATAAAAACAATCCAAATGGACAAGAACTTTTTTTTATTTAATATATTGGACAAGGGCAAGCACTTTAATCGCCCAGAAATTAATTCTGCAATTGTGAACAGAGGAGCATTCATACCCATCAATCATTGATTTCAGCTTGAGCGATGTCTGTTCTGCTTTCTCAGCACGCCTGGTAAGGTGGGTAGATGTAGTATGTGCGGCACACAACTCATCCTGCAGAGACTAAAAAGAAGAAAAAAAAAAAACTATTTTGTTTATTTTGTGCACAGAGACATAACACGCATACCGTCCTCTAGAAAAAGGCACTTAAGAATAAATGTCACATGGAAAAGGTGGTGTTGCCACAGCAACCATAATACCTCGATATTTCTGGAGAAGGTGTGAAAATCACTGCATATGTTTGGTTGGGGTGCAAACTTATATCAGTTTTTATATGATAAATCAATGCCAGTCTCTCTGGGTTTGCAGATCTCCCCCACAGGGGTCCGTTAGGTTGTTATGGTAACTATACATCATCAGTTTAGCTTTGATTTCACATGTCTCTACTTCCTACTCACCTTGATTCGAAGCCGCTCAATTTCTAGTTCAGCTGTTCGGTCCTGCAGGGCATGTGAGTGAAGAACCAACTGCTGATTACTCTCTTGCAGAGAATTTTCAAGTGAGCAGATCTGGTATGGGGGGGGAAAACAAATATATGTAGAAAAATAAATATATGCAAACCCCGTGTAATACTACTTTCAGTTAAGACCAATTGTCGCCTTAAAAATATTCTTACTTCCTCTTAAACCCAAAAGGTTAAAAAGTAAATGGAAGCAGCACACGATGTCAAGCAGTGAAGTGGTAATTCAAGTCTTTACAGCCTTGAATTCTATATATACACTGCGGTGAGATTCAGCAAACTCTCAGTCCCTGTTCACACCTGGCCATTTTGACGCTGAAAGCTTAAGCGTCAAAACACACAACACAAGAAATCATATTCATTTCTATGTTTAGCAGCAAGCTGTAAAAACGCTGAACGCTGGAAAAGGTGCATGAGCTTCTTTCAGGCAGATTCAGCACATTTGTGCTCCATAGATTTCAATTGAAAATGTGGCAAAAACGCGTATGTTGGAGGTTTTGCGCATTTGTGAGCGTTTTCCGCGTGTTTTTAAGGCGCATATACATTGTGGAAGACCACGTTCAAAGCACACTGGGAAGCAAAATGGCTGATTCATGTCTGCAAAACTTTGACTCAGGCATTTATAAGGCTAATACAGGCACAACCATGCCTGTATGACCTGCGCAACCCCCTTTATAAAAACAGAGGAAGGAGGAGGCGGGGCTTGGATGCAAATTGCTTGCCAGATTTGGCCAGAATGGGAATCTTTCCCTCCGTCCCTGAAGGACAGGGACATGTGACGCATCTACAGTTTGTTGTGATACTGTTGTAGCTTATGTTTCTGCTTGCTTGTATGGCTATTGTAGGTTTGTGCAGCTGCAGATCTCCATGTGTTGTGGAACTACAAATCCCAGTATGCAGCTACCTCTGGGTGTCATGACAGTTGCTTTTCTGGGTGTACAGACATTTATACGCATCACAGCACTTGTAGTTCCACAGCTGCTGAAAGGCTGATGTTGTTAACCCCTTGGCTAATGTGTAGGAGTTTATTATGCTATGGGCCGGACCCCATGACAACCCCCCTCTGTCAATCCCTGCACTGGCTTCCTATAGCCCAAAGGATAAAATTAAAAATACTAACAACTGCGTACAAAGCCATCCACAACTCTGGCCCCGACTATATCTCCAACCTGGTCTCAAAGTATTACCCTAACCATCCCCTCCGCTCTTCAAAAGACCTCCTGCTTTCCAGCTCCGTCATCAACTCCTCCCATACTCGCCTCCAGGACTTCACTAGAGTGTCTCCCATCCTATGGAACTCTCAACCCCAACCTGTCAGTCTATCTCCCACACTGACTGCCTTTAGGCGATCCCTTAAGACTCATCTCTTCAGGGAAGCCTATCGTACCTCACCCTAACCACACAACCATCACATTCTCAAACAATCATCCCCGCGCAGCTACCTCCTCATGTATCACTTGCCCCTCCCTTTTAGATTGTAAGCCCTCACGGGCAGAGCCCTCCTTACCATCTTGTCTTAAATTGTATTGCGACTATAATGTCTTCCTTATACTGTAAAGCGCTGTGCAAACTATTGGCACTATATAAATCCTTTATAATAATAATAATAATAATAATAATAATAATAAACTCATATGCAGAAACCCGCATCGCGCATTTAGGGGAAACGTGCATTAACGCGCAAAAACGCACGTAAAGCACGTAAACCGCACAAAGGTAAAAAGTATGTAAAACGTGCAGAAACGCCGACGCCTAGGTGTGAATGGGGACTCACTTGTGCTTGTAGGATGGCCTGCAGCTTCTTGTCCCAGAATTTTGTGCAACCAAAAGCATTTCAGTGGGACAGTAAGGACCAAATGATGGGTGGAGTTAAGAACACCTGCCTGCACAAACACAAGCTCAGCAACCAATGTTACCAAAGCATCTGATTATAGTCAAAGTAACCTCAAGTGGTGAGGTGGCCTGATGCACTTCAGCTATGCTGGCTGGTGTATTAACAGTGTTCTGGAAGGCTGTGTGGCCAATAGGAATTTAGGATTTAATTGTTAAGTTTGTGTATGTATACCTTTGGGATAATTAAAAGTCCTAAAGTGTCAGTCTACCCAAAAGAGATATTTTTATTAGAAGAAGGGGAGCCTGGTGGGTTGATTCAGCCCCTGGCTTCTCCAAGGTCTGGATGCTACCAAATAGGATCTTTGTATCAAAGCTCTGACTCTGTTCTTGTCTCCTCATAATGGTCACAGCAGGTATGCTGACGTCTCATTATTAGAGTTCCTAAGGCCTTGTTCACACCAAGCGCGGAGCAGATCCAGACCAGAGCAGGTGCAGACCGGATCAAAACTGCGTCCAATGTATTCCTATGGTATTTTGACCTCCAGTTCACATCGCAGCGTGCGGATCCAGACCGGATGAAAAAACTGCGGCAAGCCCTATTTTACCTGCTCTGGATCTGGAACGCATCAAAAATGCATCTAAAACGCAAAAACGCATGCAAGTGCCTGAAAGCCCATGTTAAACTTAAACTGGCCCTAAACGCATCAAAAACGCATCCAAAACGCGGCACAACCCACTGCACTGCGTGTGCAAAAATCTGAATGGATCTGGTCTGCATTTGGTGTGAACAAGGCCTAAGACATAAAGGATTGTTGTACGGTTTAAATATGCAGTGTCAATGAAAAACGTGTGTGTGTCACTGTTACAGGTGGCCACATTGGCCAACAAAGAGCTACGTGCACCTTACACCCCGGAACTCACCCTCTCTTGGATCTTCTGTTCATCGCTCTCCTTGTTGATTTCTTCCGATTTTAGCTGCACCATCAAACTGAACACTTTCTCTCTCCATCGCTTCAGCAGCAGCTGTGTTTTCTGACCATCCATGTGTGTTCCCTAACAAAGCAACAATTACAAGATTCTTAGCAAACTGACAAGCAAATGACACGGGTTCTCTAAATGGAAAAGGTTAAAGGGTTATTAAACAGTCAGTGCGTTTTTGCTTATATCTACCACTAGCAAGCAGTAGATATATGCAAAAACTTTTTGAAAAAAAACCTTCTGGAACAGGTTTAAACTTACCTATGTCTTCGCCGCGCGCTCCCGTCCGAACATCTGAAGGGTCTCGGGTGGTCGCATAGGATCTTGGCACGGTCGCATACCCAGTACAGATGTTCGGCCGGGAGACGAGGAGAGACACGAGGTAAGTCTATGGAGCAACGTGCACCCGCACAGACTCTGTGGGACATGAGAGAAGAGGAGGAATTAGCCTTTAATGTCACTCTAATGGTATGTATTTCATGCTGCTGGAATGTAAAAACCCAAAACAAGTGGCCAAACAAGTATGCAGATCAGGAATGTGAGAGTAAGGTTAGAAGTCCTCTTCCGTATACTCGTTCTGGACCAGCGATGTATTATCCGAAACAGGTAACATGTACTGGATGCTAAATGTAAATTCTGTGTAAAGTCATTGGCGTGCCTCCTCATTTCTATCTGCTTCATATATCTGTGGGAAGCGATGTATTAAGGGAGGAACTGGAACCAGCAATCTGAGGCTGATCCACCCCAGAGTTTAAAATACTGAAGCCAATGTGTCAGCAGGACCGCCAGACAACTTTCATTTTCACAAGGAGTGGTCAACAATGGCAGCCTCCATAAGATTTCTTACAGTCACATAAAAACATTAAAAGACTATATACATTCCATTTATTGCTTTATATTGTCAGAACAAAAGCCAAGTGATTAACTCATAAAATGACTTACTGCCTTTTTGCAGAGATCGCTTTCCTGTAGCGACAATATGTGTGTGAGAGAGGACAGACGAGTCTGCAGGAGAGACATGGAGGTCTGCAAAGCTTCTCGCTCTTTCTCCAGAGTCTGGAAAAACCCAGAGACACAGATGTAAACATTCCAACGTAAAACATTTCAGTATCTAGCAATCCCCACCCTTTGCATGGAGAGGATCTCACCTGGGTTGTCTCCCTCACAGGTTAGTATTGTGTATTGTAAAGTCAGGGTTCAGGCATCATGTACCCATAAACATAAGATCAAGAGGTGTGTGGAAGGTGGTGCATGATCCGTTTGTTTGCCTGGAAGTATATAGTGTCTAGTAAGCTTAGTATTGAAATTGGTAGTAGACAAATTGTAGACGGCTCCCTTTGGTCTACAGATACCAGGATTCCGGTGTTGGAACGTTGGGTGTGATACTATTCTTATTGTGGTATACTGCGCTTTGTGCTTTACCATAGTCCTGAAGAGTGCGTGTCTGACCCCTGAAATGCATTGGTACTTTGATGCGATAAATAAAGCAGATCTATATAATACCCAAAACTCCATAGAATCTTCTTTTAAAACTTAATGTCTCTTTCTTCTATAAGCAGAACATGACAGTTACTCGATAACATCACCACCCAATCGCTAATGGAGATGCCCAACTTAGCCACAGTTAAGAGAAAGAGAGAACCTGTACTGATTGTTTTTGTTTTCCCCAGTAAGGCAGCAATAGCCTTGCTACGTTCCTTCCTTCACCATTCACAGCCAACCTTAACCGCCTTCTGGCCGGCCGTTGTAAGAAAACGACCGGCCGTACTTTGTAAGAAAACGGCCGGCCGAGCGCTTCGTAGATGCGAGTGGCCGTCTAAAGACGGCCTGTTGGCCCCGCCCACTCACGCAAGCGGGAAACTACCCAAATTTAAAAGACAGGCAGCGATGTCATGTTTACATACAAGCGATCCGCAGGCTATAGAGATTTCTGCTTCATCAGCTTCTTTGGGGGTCCCTAGGTGACATTAGGGGTCTTGGAGACCCCTGATGTCTCCAAAAAGAGGACCTGCTATCACATAGGGGGATTTCTTAGCCCCCTATGTGATAACAATAAAGTTAAGTGAAAAAAAAAAAATTAGGAAACAAAATTAAAGTTGTAAAAAAAAAAAGTCACACATGAAAAAAAATAAAAAACAATTTTGTGTTTTGTTTTTTTAAAATCCCCACCCAAACATACACGCATGCAAACATGCTTCGGGTGCGCATACGTGCGAAAACGACAATTGCGCCCATAACGCCACACGGTACATATCGCAGCGAACGTCAGAGTGGGAGCAATAATTCTAGGGCCATTTATCAGTGATTAATGGCCCTAGAATTATTGCTCCCACTCCCATTAATCACTGATAACACTAAACTGATGAGCGGTAAAAGCTTTTAAAGCGTCGCCTATGGCCAATTTGGGTATGGTAGTTTTTTTGCGTTTTTGCAGGTGCGCTCAAATTTGAAGCCTTGACACGTTTGGTGTCTATTTACCCGACGTGACCCCGTCTTTTATGTTTTACCAAAAAATTGGGTAATAATAAATGTTTCCGAACAGAATGTAAAAAAACTTTTCTCAAAATTTTTTAGTAATTTTTCTTTAAGTGCTTGAAGTCTGCGGTGTTTAGACCCCCTACCTGGCCAGGCCATTTTTCAGTGTTCAGCGCTGCGGTACTTTGACTGACATTTATTCCGTCATGCAACGTTGTACTGAAATGAATTATATACCATTTTTTTGGGACACATAGAGCTTTCTTTTGGTGGTATTTATTCACCACTGGCGGTTTTATTTTTTACTATAATTAGGAAAAATTACAGAAAATTTTGAAAAAAAAAAGTTGTTTTTTTTTACATTATGTTGAAACATTATTACCCAGTTTTTTTGGTAAAATATAAAAGACGGGGTCACGTCGGGTAAATAGACACCAAACATGTCAAGCTTTAAAATTGCGCACACCCGCGAAATCGCAGAAAACTACCATACCCAAAATTGGCCATAGGCGACGCTTTAAAAGCTTTTA
>NW_017306738.1:582589-609941 GCF_000935625.1 Nanorana parkeri
AGTAAAGAAAATGATCTAATAAAGAGGCATCATTTAAGGGAAGTCCTGACACTAACATTGGGTGGAGGAAAAAAAAAAATTAGCCTTTAATGTCACTCTAATGGTATGTATTTCATGCTGCTGGAATGTAAAAACCCAAAACAAGTGGCCAAACAAGTATGCAGATCAGGAATGTGAGAGTAAGGTTAGAAGTCCTCTTCCGTATACTCGTTCTGGACCAGCGATGTATTATCCGAAACAGGTAACATGTACTGGATGCTAAATGTAAATTCTGTGTAAAGTCATTGGCGTGCCTCCTCATTTCTATCTGCTTCATATATCTGTGGGAAGCGATGTATTAAGGGAGGAACTGGAACCAGCAATCTGAGGCTGATCCACCCCAGAGTTTAAAATACTGAAGCCAATGTGTCAGCAGGACCGCCAGACAACTTTCATTTTCACAAGGAGTGGTCAACAATGGCAGCCTCCATAAGATTTCTTACAGTCACATAAAAACATTAAAAGACTATATACATTCCATTTATTGCTTTATATTGTCAGAACAAAAGCCAAGTGATTAACTCATAAAATGACTTACTGCCTTTTTGCAGAGATCGCTTTCCTGTAGCGACAATATGTGTGTGAGAGAGGACAGACGAGTCTGCAGGAGAGACATGGAGGTCTGCAAAGCTTCTCGCTCTTTCTCCAGAGTCTGGAAAAACCCAGAGACACAGATGTAAACATTCCAACGTAAAACATTTCAGTATCTAGCAATCCCCACCCTTTGCATGGAGAGGATCTCACCTGGGTTGTCTCCCTCACAGGTTAGTATTGTGTATTGTAAAGTCAGGGTTCAGGCATCATGTACCCATAAACATAAGATCAAGAGGTGTGTGGAAGGTGGTGCATGATCCGTTTGTTTGCCTGGAAGTATATAGTGTCTAGTAAGCTTAGTATTGAAATTGGTAGTAGACAAATTGTAGACGGCTCCCTTTGGTCTACAGATACCAGGATTCCGGTGTTGGAA
The DNA here is from genome assembly GCF_000935625.1 of Nanorana parkeri. Lineage (NCBI taxonomy): Eukaryota > Metazoa > Chordata > Amphibia > Anura > Dicroglossidae > Nanorana > Nanorana parkeri. The sequence goes on from NW_017306738.1 coordinate 583,596, forward strand.
CGTTGGGTGTGATACTATTCTTATTGTGGTATACTGCGCTTTGTGCTTTACCATAGTCCTGAAGAGTGCGTGTCTGACCCCTGAAATGCATTGGTACTTTGATGCGATAAATAAAGCAGATCTATATAATACCCAAAACTCCATAGAATCTTCTTTTAAAACTTAATGTCTCTTTCTTCTATAAGCAGAACATGACAGTTACTCGATAACATCACCACCCAATCGCTAATGGAGATGCCCAACTTAGCCACAGTTAAGAGAAAGAGAGAACCTGTACTGATTGTTTTTGTTTTCCCCAGTAAGGCAGCAATAGCCTTGCTACGTTCCTTCCTTCACCATTCACAGCCAACCTTAACCGCCTTCTGGCCGGCCGTTGTAAGAAAACGACCGGCCGTACTTTGTAAGAAAACGGCCGGCCGAGCGCTTCGTAGATGCGAGTGGCCGTCTAAAGACGGCCTGTTGGCCCCGCCCACTCACGCAAGCGGGAAACTACCCAAATTTAAAAGACAGGCAGCGATGTCATGTTTACATACAAGCGATCCGCAGGCTATAGAGATTTCTGCTTCATCAGCTTCTTTGGGGGTCCCTAGGTGACATTAGGGGTCTTGGAGACCCCTGATGTCTCCAAAAAGAGGACCTGCTATCACATAGGGGGATTTCTTAGCCCCCTATGTGATAACAATAAAGTTAAGTGAAAAAAAAAAAATTAGGAAACAAAATTAAAGTTGTAAAAAAAAAAAGTCACACATGAAAAAAAATAAAAAACAATTTTGTGTTTTGTTTTTTTAAAATCCCCACCCAAACATACACGCATGCAAACATGCTTCGGGTGCGCATACGTGCGAAAACGACAATTGCGCCCATAACGCCACACGGTACATATCGCAGCGAACGTCAGAGTGGGAGCAATAATTCTAGGGCCATTTATCAGTGATTAATGGCCCTAGAATTATTGCTCCCACTCCCATTAATCACTGATAACACTAAACTGATGAGCGGTAAAAGCTTTTAAAGCGTCGCCTATGGCCAATTTGGGTATGGTAGTTTTTTTGCGTTTTTGCAGGTGCGCTCAAATTTGAAGCCTTGACACGTTTGGTGTCTATTTACCCGACGCGACCCCGTCTTTTATGTTTTACCAAAAAATTGGGTAATAATAAATGTTTCCGAACAGAATGTAAAAAAACTTTTCTCAAAATTTTTTAGTAATTTTTCTTTAAGTGCTTGAAGTCTGCGGTGTTTAGACCCCCTACCTGGCCAGGCCATTTTTCAGTGTTCAGCGCTGCGGTACTTTGACTGACATTTATTCCGTCATGCAACGTTGTACTGAAATGAATTATATACCATTTTTTTGGGACACATAGAGCTTTCTTTTGGTGGTATTTATTCACCACTGGCGGTTTTATTTTTTACTATAATTAGGAAAAATTACAGAAAATTTTGAAAAAAAAAAGTTGTTTTTTTTTACATTATGTTGAAACATTATTACCCAGTTTTTTTGGTAAAATATAAAAGACGGGGTCACGTCGGGTAAATAGACACCAAACATGTCAAGCTTTAAAATTGCGCACACCCGCGAAATCGCAGAAAACTACCATACCCAAAATTGGCCATAGGCGACGCTTTAAAAGCTTTTAGCGCTCATCAGTTTAGTTTTATCAGTGATTGCTAGCCCTAGAATTATTGCTCTCACTGTGACATTCGCGGTGATATGTAACATGTGCGGCGCAATCGTCGTTTTCGCAGGCATGCGCACCTGACGCATGTTTGCAAGGCACGCGCGAGGGGGGCATGTCGCCCGCTCAGATCTAGAGAGCTCCCGGCAGGCCGTTTTTTTTACTACTGCCGGCCCGGAGGTAGTTAATATAGTTTTTAAAAAAAAACAGTGTTGAATAAATACCACGAAAAGAAATCTCTGTCCCCAAAAAAATGGTATAAAATGAATTTCAGTACAACGTTGTGTGACGGAATACATGTCAAAGTACCGCAGCTCTGAATAATGAAAAATGTCGGGGACAGGAAGGTGGTGTAAACACCTGGTCTTCAAGTGGTTAAATGTATAAAGCTCTCTGCAGAGATCACAACCTGATGGCGGTCAGGAAGCATGCACAAATGAATGCCCTTGCATGACAGCCGTATGGTTAGAATTAGGCTAACAATTACACTAAGGCAGAGAATCAGTAAGGTTCAACTAAACAGATTAATGCTATTACACAATCTAAGAAGTCACTGGAAACATACTGCTCCCAACCAAACATCTGACATCATCAGAACGCCGAACCTGAATCGTACTCTTGAGTTCCGCTATCTCTCTCCTCTGTTCCTCGGTGTGGCGATTATCCGGTACAAGCTCTCCTATATAGGTCCTTAGCTGCTGAACTAAAGAATTCTGCGACTCCAATTCGATGTGTGATTGGCTACAAGGGATAAAAGACAGACAAGTAATATGTGAGTCACTTTAACATTCTTTACCAACTCGGCTAAGCACTTCCTGCATCAACACCAACTATATAACATAACCCAGAGCAATTTTAGAAAATCAACACAGACTAAGAAAACAGAGTCATGATTATCCCTGTGGGTCTACACATTGTATACATAGAGAACCACCTTTGTGTGCATGTGGCCACTTCTTCTCTTTTCTGCTAAGCAGGTCAAAATCAGACCCGCTTAATGTGCCAGTTTTGAGAATGCAATGGTGAGGGCAGGTAAAGACAGTGCACGCATCCTACTGACACAAAGATCTCAAAGTAGGCCAAGCACAGACTAAAAAAAAAATAAATAATAATCTCTAACTGCCTGGCTTAGATGATCTGTATTGAGAAAAATATGGAGGCTGCCATTTCTGACCAGTTTGCAAACATGCTAGCCTAGTCAATGTTTTATGAGTTGCTGACCTGGAGCAAGCATGCAACACGTTAGGTCATAATGAAGTCAGAACTTCATTATATTTGTTCTCAGCTATTTACTTAAAGCCAATGGATCAGCAAGACAACAGGCAGAATTTTCACAAGGAAATCTCATAAAGTTTTTGCTTCTAAAGTAATACTGCAATATAGAAAATAAAACAAATGTTCCCCACCAAGCAATGAAATAAAGCAGATAATGTTATATGTTTCACCTCAACTGATTTTCCAAATTCACTCTCTTTTCATTGGCTGATTGAAGCTCTTCTCTTAGATATGCGACTTCCTGTACTTTCTGCTTCTGTACTTCCTGTAGCGCCATCTCCAATTCACTCACTTGGCCTCTCAGGGTATCTAACTGCATTCTGTGCTGCTCTGACAACAGTAGAAGCTGAACAAAAAGGAACAGAAAGAGTCAATGTCAATTCTGGGTCCTTTTACACATAGCGGAGTACTCAACCAATGCTAAATACACCGATAGGGGAGGTTTTGACAGGCCCAGGGAGTAAATCTGTAGTACACAAAAAAATTAAGTGCCAACGATACTCATTATCGATTAGTTGATTCCGATTCGATGTTTCCCCCTCACATCGCCACTCTGCTCCACCATGCTCCTCCTCGTTGGGAGCCGCTGCATGCTGCGGTCTGTGTCCCCTTTAGAAGGGACACAGAGCATTGCAGCCAGCAGGAATATAGATCGCTGTGCCTCTGCATTCCCCTGCTGCGGTGCCCGGTTCCTTCTCTGCTGCCTCCGGGCCCCCTCTTCTGCCGGTGGTAGAAAGCCAGCGTCAAGTCTCCCATCCAGTGGCTGGGAGCAATAGCCAGCCTGCTATTGGCTATTTTAAATTGCAATAGCAGGCTGATATCTCCATCTAGAGTTGTATTCATTTTTCACCAAGATCTTGTAGTGATGATGGGACCTTGCACCTCTGCGTAAAGTGTTCTCCAGAAAATCCCAAAGATTCTCCATGGGGTTAAGGTCCGGACTCTGTGGTGGCCAATCCATATGTGACAATTATGTCTCATGCTCCCAGAACCACTCTTTCACAATATGAGCCTGATGTATCCTGTCATTGGCATCCTGGAATATGCCCAATGTGCCATCAGGGAAGAAAAAAATCCATTGATGGAAAAACCTGGTCATTCAGTGTATACAGGAAGACAGCTGACCTAAGTTTTTGGGTACATAATGTTGCCTAACTTAGACCTGACCAACTGAAGCAACCCAGATCATAACCCTGCCCAGGTGGTGACTTTTTTTTAGCCATAAACAAAACATAGGGATGTCAGATCCCCATCAATAGACTGTCAATAATCTTTTGGTTCTTCAGTGCTCTGACTCCCCTGGGTCTTTATACCACAGTCTGCTGTGTCCTTTCATAAACCATTAGCAAAACTACCCCTGACACACACACACAAATCTGCATATTGTAGAATGACATAACTATGAATCATCTGAAATGTTACGGCATAGTAACAACTACTGCCAACACCTGCCTCATCCTGCCGCCTCCTTTCTGCAGCTTCTTCCAATTGCCTTCTCCTTTCTTCCTCTTGCTTCCTCCTCTCCTCTCTCTGCTCAGCCTCTGTGCGCTCCTCCTTTAATATCTGCACTTCCTGCAACAACCGCTGCCGGGCCTCCTCCTTTTTGTGGGCATCAGCTACTGCCAGTTCCAGTTTGCGGATCTCTCTCATCTGATGGGCGATAATTTCCAGAGCCCGTGATTCAGTAGGTGGGACATCAGAAGAAAGATAATCCAGAGTCCTGTCATAAACAATTACAAAATATGAAGCCTAGTTTTTAGGTAGTCATGCTGATCCTCTGACTTGCAAGCTTTCAGTCACTGATCCAGAACTAATACACAGATAAGGAGTTCTTACTGGCTGTATAGTTGTTCTGAACGTGGAAACATTTCACCTCCCTGGCGGTATGATTTTTTTCTTCCTTTTCTCGTTCTATTTGTTTTCCTCTAACTTTTGAATCTCCCGCCGGTTCCGCCCCCCTGCGACACGGACGCTCGGAAGGGACGGAACACGCGGCCGGAGGACACATCACAGCTCGAGGGACAAGGTAAGAGACGCGCTGTGTATTCCCGAGTGTGGCTCGGGGTTACCGCTTATGGTACAGAAAATTAACCCCGATCCACACTCGGGAATACCGCCATGGAGGTTAAGTCAATGGATCGGCATCAAAACTGAGCTGCTTATTAATGATATTGCAGGAAGCCCTAATAGCCACGTTTCCGTGTTTGCTGACGATACAAAAATGTGCAGAGTAATAAAACTCGAGATTAGACATGGCAACATTACAGGATAAAATAGGGGAGTGGGGAACTACATGGCAGATGAGGTTTAATATTGAAAAATTTAAAGTAAGGCATTTTGGTGTTTAAAATGTGCATGCAGACTACTCATTAATGGAAGCTCCAATGGGGAAGTCAGAAGTGGAAAAAGATTTGTTGTTTTCCCTGAAATGTTGCTTTAAAGTGTTCTTGAAGATGAACCTGGGACAGATATTGTTGCAATAAACCAGTCATACCTGGCCCGTGGTCCATCTCCTCTGTCTTGCCTTATCTTTAGCGCCTCATTTTCCTGTTTCAGTTTTTCCAGTTCTTTTTTCAGTTCTGCCCAGGCCTGGGAATCAGCTGATGGCGCAGAACTGGGAACTAAAGGGGGAGGAGTCGACCCCGGTCTACGCATTTCAAAGTGTGAAGGAGGGATCAGCCCAGTGCGATCTGGAAAAGAAAAATGAACAATTTGGACCAAAGTTATAACAAAAAAATATATTACAAAAGTAAAACGTTTTGTATGTGTGCTGGGAAATCGCCATACAAGCAGATCGCTGGGACAACCTGTAAAGTGGAGTCTTCTTTTAAGAATTTGCATTGTGCTAGATTGCAGCTAATAAAATTTTATTTTGGTTTTACACTACGAGTTTTTTTTTATATTTGTGTGGTGGATATGCGGGAATACTGAAGGATTTTTCAAGATCAAAAACTATGGGTGCAACGAAATGGAAATTTCAAAACCAAAACGACACCGAAATAAATAAAAATGTCAGGCCAAAACCAAATATGTTTTTAATTTTTTCAAATTTTAAATAATATTTTATTTTTTTTATAAACTTTTTATTTTTTTATTCATTTTTTATTAAATATTTTTTACTTTACTTTTAGCGGCTCAGGGAAAATATTAGGGGTCTAAACAGACCCCTGATATTTCCCTTTTAAAATAGAAAAAGATTGAGAACACAGAGTCCTCAATCTCTTTTTCTGCAGCCCCAGTTATAAATGAACAGCAATCTCTATACTGAGTGTTCCTGTCCATTCATAACTTGGAGATAGTATGTTTACTATAACCACGACTATGAATGAACAGGAGGTGATTTAGGTCACTTCCCATTCATTCATAATTGAGGATATAGTAACCATACTATGTCCTCAATTATGTACAAACACTCAGCGATCACTGATCCCTGACTGCTTGTCCCGCTCTCCATCCTGACAGCTGTCACAGGAGGTGAGAGGAGAGCTCAGCCTCCTGTGAAAGCGCGTGCTGTCTCCGCCCCCACACTGCTCTGCGACAGGAGGCTGAGCGGTGTGGGAGGAGAGATGCCGGCCGCTCCCAGCGCTCTCCTCCCGCAGGGCTCGGCCAGCTGTCACAGTTTCTCTCTTCCCCGCTGGGACACAGAGGAGGAAAGAAAGCAGGGATGTGCCGCTGTATCGGCAGAAAATTGAACTTTCAGCATTTGTTTGTTGATTTATCGGTGCATCCTTAATCAAAATATCCTAAAGCAATCACCGTGGGTGATTAGAAGAAAAGAAAGAGAAAAACTGAATCCCATACGTGTTTTGCTTCTTAGACCGAAGGATCGGTCTAAGAAGCTGGCCATACACCTATAGATGATCTGCAGACTTTCTATGGTCAGATGGAAAAAGTGCAACAGATTTCTCCATCTACGCTAAACTGTGAGGATGGAGGAATCTCCCGCTGGGCCAATTCTATAGGTGTATGGCCAGCTTCTTAGACCGATTCTTCCAGTGTCTCTCTCCTCTACAGGGGCTGTAGGTCCCATAAATCGTCACGTCTGTATACTGTGTATAGATGTGAGGACGCTGAGGAAGATTCCAATGTGCGGAGGAGGAGGATACAGGCTGGAGGGAGCTCTGTCACAGACAGCCGACTGGGAGCTTCGGGTGAGTATATTTATGGCAAGAACGAGCACTTAACCCTTGCAGTGCGGGGATAGCCCCACTGCAGAGGTTAAATTGAAAAAAAATTCTGGAGTTCTTATTTTAAACAAGAAGAGCTACATCTTGGTTGTTACTAAAAATCTGGTCTGTTTCCTGCAATGCAAACAGCCTCCTCTGCCATCCATAAGAAAAATTGTGATAACAGATGGAAAGTGAATTCTGACCCATCGATGATGGTAATCGCTTCCCTCACTTACCCATCCCTGTGGGAGGCAAGAACAAAGGAGCCGGGTTCAGCCCTTTCTTCTCCATCACTCTTCAGTACAATGCACAGACTGGGATTATTAGAACGCGTTGTCAGTAACAGACGATACAGACTTCAGCTCCATATAATGCTGCAAAGAAACATATCACAAGCTTCTTAGAGAAACATTCTACAAGAGGATCCAGCACATAATATATTTAATTGATCATCTTCTACACATGTAATATCTACAAACCGGAAGACCGGGCTGACCAATGATTGCTTGCCATTTGCGAGCGAAGTTTAAAGCAAAACTCTGTACCTTAGTAAGGAGCTTCAGTTTGGGAGGAAACTGCAGAAGCCCCAGCTAAGTAACTGCTTGTTGACAGATGCCTCATTTAAGCTGCCCATACACCTTATAACCATCACAAGACTTTCGTTGTGCCATGGTTGTAAGGTGATTAAAATTTCGGACATCCTGCCCATCGTGGACAGGCAGATCGTACTTGCAATCATCGGAAGCCCTCCCCACTGAGGGGAGGGCTTCCGATGATTGCAGTGCTGAGCGGCCAGTATGCACTTGCGCACACCGGCCCGTGTGGCATTTGTCTCCCGAGCACGCCACTAACCAGCCGAAAATCGTACGATTTTCGGCAGGTTTTCCAGCGTGCTCGGAAGACGAAAGTCGTGCGACCGCACAGTCAAAGGGGTCGCACGCAGCCCATACACCTGCCGATTATCGTACGATCGCGGGATCACCCCCAACTATCGTATGATAATATAGTATGATATAGTAGGACTGAGCACAATAAACATTGAGCGCGGAGATCACAGCGGTCCGATAACCGGCAGTAAGACGCAAGAATTTGCTGCTTGATGACAAATTTCAAGTAGCATTCTCATTCTTTCTTGTGCGGCTGGTTCACATCTGTGTGTTGCAATTCAGTGTGCTTTTGAAGGGGGAAGTATGAGGGCTGTTTGCACCTATGTGGTGGGAGCGCTCCCATAACCTGGGATGCACACAAATATTTGCTACACACAGTTGCACATAGTAGCCATCGATGGTCCAGATTTGGAGCATTGTGCTACTATAAGAAATGAATTGTTATAACATTCTGCCCTCCATTTATCCCCTGGGCAGCAATTACTAGTAAGTGACTGCGGGCCAACCGTGGGCGTCCCTCATTACAGTGGCCAACCTCACAGTATACAGAATACAGAAACTGAACTTGGCTCATTTTCTCCCTTTTGGTCTGTTAGGGATCATCCACACGGGAGGAACGTCTACTGAGTTGAGATGCAACTAATCCCCACAGGACCATTATCTGCTTCCAGGACCACCAGCCCTAGATGCAGACTGTCCGCGTTCACAGCTGGTCAGAGGCCCCAGGCGCAGGTTGGACTGAACATACAACTGCTCCAGTTTTGATAAATTTAATTCAATGTGTCCATAGGGCTGGCTACTCCAGCAGCAACATCCGGAGATTCCCTCCACTGGCAACATGCCTGAAGGGGGCATTAAAATGGTTTTCATTTAACAAAACTGGAGCAGACAGAATACAGAGCAGTTGCCTGTAGCAACCAATTTCCTTAATTTTCAAAGCTTAAGTGAACAAACTGCAGGGAAAAGCTTATTGGTTGCCATGGGCAACTGCTCCAGTTTTAGATTAAAGCGGGTGGGGGGATTCTACCTGAGGACAACAGAACCCATCCCCTTGGTGTTATGGAGGAGGGGGTAGGCGTTTGTAATCCTGCCCTACGGTGACAACACTGATCCTCCATAGATACAATATACAGAACGTGGTCACCCTAGAACAGGAAATGCGTTATTAGCAGGATCACATGTCAAAATGAATCAAAGCCTGAAAAAAGAAAAACTAATCAGATGAACTCTAAGGTGTGGTAAGCTGCTTTACATACACATTTTCAGTAAAGAAGTGCAGTAGCCATGGCAACCAACCAGGCACCAGCTCAGTTCACATCACCATTGCAACATGACAGATCATTGGCTGCAGTTTGGTCTTTCACACAACTCTGTCCACTGCCATGCCTAACTGTTGTCAATATCAACCAATTCATTTGCGCCACAATTTGGTTGCCAAGGGCAACTGCTCTACTTTTAACTAGCTTTCAAAGTTAGCCTCTGTTAATGGGTCATGGGTTCCCCAAAACTAATTGAAAATAACGAAGGCGCTGCTGACTCTTACCTTCCATTTGCCCTCCTCTCTGCACATGCAGTTACCCTGTCCTGTCTATCCCTCCCGCACACACAGTACTCAGGCGGCCCACAAGCCCGGGAACTGCACCCGTCATTCCACTTCCCTCCCTTAGCAACCGAGGCCACAGTCTAACAACGCTGCTCTAACTGCTCGTGTCAATAAAGTTCATTCAATCAAACGCGTCAGCAGAATCGGCGCGCTGTCTGAGCAAACGAAGGGCGTAACTAGATGACTCGGCCCAATCACAGCAAAGAAGGCAAGGCTAGCCAATCACAGCGGAAAGGCATAATTAAGCCGTAGCTCCGCCTAAGTCCGCTAAGGGAAGGGCGCGGTTTTTCAGTCCAATCACGCGCTGGTGGGCGTGGTTGGCGCGTTATCAGCTACATAAGGTTAGCTTGGGAGTGGGTGGGGTTTCGGCGAGAAGGCGTGTCCTAGCTAAGGAAAACGCGCCAAATTTCAAAGGCGCGCTTCCTTCCTTCTGCTTTCCCGCCGCTGACCACAGGTGTTACCGGTGGATCGGTGACCGTAGTGACGTCACGGGCGGGGGTCTCCTCACCCTCCTAGCCTCAGGTGGGGGGGTAATCCCAGGAGGTAGATTCCACTGGAATCTGAAGGGTCTCATTAGATCACATCTGTGGTCAGAGTGATAAGTTTTAGTGACGTCATCATTGATAGAAACCACACCCACTTTATACTTGGGGGATCAAGGGGTGGTATGGGGTCAAAGGTTATGTTAGGGTTTTGAGGATCATAGATCAGCTTCTGGGACCTGGACTTCAGCAAGATCAAAGCTTCCAGGAAGCCCCATTTTGAGCATTTGGGGGTGGAAGGGGTTATTGTGTTAGGGAGTTGTTTGCAGAACAAGGAGCTTCAGGGTCATCAAGACCATTGCCGTGCCACCCAGCCATCATGGTGGGGTCAGAGGCCTCCATGTCCCAAGTGCAGCCTTGCTTCCAGCTGCTGCGGATGGGTTCAGACCTGGGTCCGGCGCCTGCCTCCAATTCACAAAGTACCTCTTCCCAAGACCTCTACACCTTCCTCCCTGACTCACCGCGATGTGTCTATCGGCTGGGAGCCCGTCACGACATGTGTGATGTTCCCTTGCCGGGGAAAGCTTGTGTCCATGCGGAGATCCACGCGGAACGAGAGCCCAGTGGAGAATGGAGGGTCAACCTGGAGAGCTGCACCAGCACTGGTGAGTATCTTCATGTGTATGTCTGTCTTGGCACTTCAGCATCCATTTCCTTTTTCTGTATTGGCCGTCCTAACTCTACGATCTCCATTTTGAAACCCCTAACTGGAGCCAAAGTGAAGCAGTTATCCAAAGTAACCAATCGGATGCCTTGTTTACTGTGAACCTGATTGGTTGAAATGTTCAACCGTGTCCATTTTTTTGTGTCGAAGACAACTTTGTCGGTGGGTGTTCCATTCCCGATGGGCCTGACCATCTGAACTGACTTCCTGTTTTGGTCCCTCTACAACTGCTTTTGGGGTTTTATGCACACTTGGTCTTTCCATGGTGTCAAAGAGGCTTCCAGTAAGCCAGTGCGAAGAACAAAGTGTAAAAACCAATCCCAGCAAATCAAAATCTATTTTGTGCTAGCCCAATTTTAGTAAATCGATTGGTCACTATGGTTGCCTTGCTCCATGCACTGTTCATTGTGAAGGCCTTTTGTTTGTTGTCCACCTTTTGACTTCTGCTCAGCCATTGAAAACTTTTCTTAGATAGAGAGCATCTGTCACTTTGACCATTCAAGGCAAACTGGCAGAGCCTCTTGATGGGGCATATCTACTTACTGATGGTTACCTTCCTTATGCTTCCCCACCACTGCAACGCCCGCAGTGAAGCAAAATCTAAACCTTGCACAGGGTTAAGTACCTCCTCTACCTGGGCATTGCATTGTTGCGCATAGGGCAGCCCATTCATTTCAATGGGCTGTCCTAGGCGGTGCACTTTTTTTGAGCTTTATGAAGAAAACCTGTCCCTTTGCCCTCGCGGCTGCTACCTACTACTGGGGGAGCTACCACCACAAGTGGACTATCCAACTTTCTACTCCTAGCTATTTTATGAGTACATCTGAGTGACTGTATAGATCTGACCCTGTGTGTATCTGACCTTATGCAGCTTGACCTAGACACCTTTTTGTTCTGTTTTTCCCATTAGGAATTTACATAAATGAGGTTCTCCTACAGCGGGGACAGCTTCTAGAACTGTCAGATGGAGACCTCCTGCGCTTCCAAGAAAGGCCTTCTCCACCTTCCTCCCCATCTCAATCTCCAGACACATACTTTTTGTTTCAGCGGGTTCGTGTGCGGCCTTTGGACTTTTCAGCCATCACATCGCCCCGTGCTCGGACAACATTTCCCGGATTCATGCCAGTTCTGGGCACGCGAAGTCTGGGTGGGGACCGTGGAGGGTCTCCTCACTACACAACCGGAGCCACGGTCATCTTGAACTCCATTGGCAGCATCAGTAAGATGAAGCGGGAGAGGATGCACAGCGGAGGTCTGATAGGAGGAACAGTAGAGCTGGCCAAACCAGCCACTCCGAACCTTCCTCTGCCCTCCCGCACAGGCCTGGAAAGAAGGAGCAGCCGCAGGAAGGCCCAACATAAGGTTCTGTGTGAGCTGGAAGAAGATGAGGAGGACAGGCAGGTGGAGGAAGGAAAGCGGAAAAGAAAGAGGCGGCGGAAGGAGGATGAGAAGCGAGTTGCCCAACCGATTGACTTTGGAAGGTGAGATTAATCAATGTATGGCATATTAAAAGTGGAAAGTTGCCCTGTTCAAGTTTACCACTGTATCCCTAGATGTCAGCTCTAAGAGTTGAAGCTGAACTCCAGGAATGATCTGTTATGGATACTTGCATTTAGCTAAGATGGAGCAATGTACGTATCCCAATCTGATCTCTGGAGGGCCTCTAGGGAGGCTTAAAATCACTGTAGTAGTCTGCGCTGCGTACAGCCAGTGCTGATCTCTTCTGGGTGCAGCTCCAGCGGCTTGACCTCTGCACAGGGAGTCGATCGTTTGCTACCGCTGCCATACAAGGCATTTTCTGATTGGGCATGGCAGAGAGGAGGGATGGATGTCACAATCTCCACCTCATCAGGGAATGCCCTGTATACACTAAAAATATCCAAGGCGATTCTCTGAATAGTGGTGATGCCCATTGAGCAGCCCCCTGTGCTTGGTGTGCAGAGGGGGAGCCACAGCTGGAAGAGACATGCACTGACTAACAGTGATTTTTATCATCTCCAGCGGCCTTTTAGAAACCATCCTCGTGGATTAAGAGAGAAATCTGAAGTTTGTATGGCCAGCATTAGTTTCTCTGTCTCTCTGTTCTCCCTGTTCCTTCTAATCTCTTGCTCTGTACTCGTCCTAAATCCTTTCTTGTTTAGGAAACATTCTGTATTCCTCCCCTGTCCTTTAGCTGGATCTGCTTCTTCTCATTTTCTTTAGGAAGTAAGAAAATGTAACTGCGTCCTTTATTCTAGGAGTGGTTAAAACTAGATATGCACAGAAATTTTGGGCCGAAAATGGCACTTTTGGCAATTTGCCGAAAGTGCAATGTGGGCGAAAATTCAGTGTATTCCAGCTTCCCTCCTCACGCTGGGCACCCGTCTGTGTGCTTTCCGATGCAGCGCCGTCACTCAGCGGGGAGGATAGAAGCTTTCAGGATGGCGAGCGGCACTGCACGATGACAGCTGACATTGTTGCAGGAGGCCGAGCTCTCCTCCTGGCTCGGCCTCCTGTTTCAGGGTGGAGAGTGGTCTAGGTCGGGGACAGCTGTGATCTGTCACAGGAGGCGGAGTTCTCCTTCACCTCCTGTGTCAAGATGCGGGGCGGTGACAGCTGTGATCTGTCACAGGAGACGGCGTTCTCCCACACCTCCCGGCTCTGCCTCCTGTGATTTGGAGGAGAGTGCTCTGACCTGTCACAGGAAGCGGAGCTCTCTTCCACTGCCCACCCCCCTCCTGTGAAACTGATTCAGGACTGAGAGCAGGTATACAGACAGTCACCAATCAGCTGAACGGTGAGTGTTTGTAAATAACCGGACCTAGTGTGCTTACTATGTATGAATGAATAGGAAGTGATCTACATCACTTCCTGTTCATGATTGTGGACATGGTAAACATACTATCTCCACATGTTATGATTGTACAGGAACATTCAGTATAGAGGCTTCCTGTTCATTTATAACAGGGGCTGCAGAAAAAGAGCTTGCAGACTCAAGAATGTGTCTTCAATCTATCTTTCTATTGTAAAAGGGAATCTAAAGCCCCCGACAGTAAAGTGAAAGAAAAATAATTAAAATATAATTATAGTTTACATTTTTTTTTTTTTAAAGATTGGGGGAAAGAAGTCATTCCCTGTTTCAGGGTGACAAATATTTTTATTTTCGGGTTTAGGTCTCAACATTCTATTTTGGTGCATCCCTAGTTAGAACCTCTGTCAAGCTTTACTGCTTTGTGGATATCTACAGGGTTATTCACAAAAGGGTGAAGAGTTTGGAGAAGGCAGGAGAAGTGAACAATCTAGGACAACATGGTTCACATGGACCTATACATACGCACACATCAGCAATAGGTTGGACTTGATGGACTTATGTCTTTATTCAACCTCAAATACTATGTAGCAACATGGCTGAACTGGAAACATTCTCTAATTCAGCTCACTTTCCAGTTCAGCTATGTTGTCCTAGATTGTTCACTTCTCCTGCCTTCTCCAAACCCTTCACCCTTTTGTGAATAACTCTGCAAATCTCGCTATTTGTCTGGGGAACCATTGTCACCAGAAGAGAAAATAAGGGAACATCCAAAACTTTTGGGCTGTGGCTGACATCTGCTCCGTTGACAACTTCCAGGGATGAGATTCTCCAACATGTTGGCCAGATTTCCACTTTGTATCAGGCGCCAGATGTGCAGGGAGTTCCTCCCATTGAGGACCAAGACGGCAACAAAGACCTGACAAGTGCATAAATAAATAAATGAATATTCAACTAATTAAACTGATGTAGCAAAGTATTTGAGAATGTTCCCACAATGCATTGTGTGAAGATACACTTCATTTATCCAATCATGTGCAGATTAAATAAAAAGGGATTTTCTTTTCACATGATTGAATATTTGAAGGGAACATTCTCCAATCCTCTGGTAGGTCAGCTTCAATATCTGAGGTACTGAGTGGGGGAAGCAAAATATAGCACCAAAGATATCATTTTTTCAATGGAGTAGTAAAGCTGTAGCAAGTCATGGAAGTGGGTCAAAGTTTTTCCATGGGAAGTCACTAAGGGCCCATTCACACTATAAACGCTTTTAAGGCAAACAACTCTCGGCCAGGATTCACCAATGTTTTTTTCCCGATTTAATTCCAATTAGGAAAGCTGTTTGAATCTAGGGTGAAAACCTTTATAAATAGACCCCCTGTGCAGTAAAACAAGTGAAAACCTCTGTCTGTGCATTGTGGTGACATTGATTTGGAATGGCACCTGCACAATGCACCGCAGATGTAAACCAGTTGTGTATTGTGCTGTAATCGCAGTGGGTCACCAGCACACACAAAGTACAGTTTAAATATTTCGTTTTATGTTTATTAAAGAATGTCACGTCCTGTCATCAGAAGCTAACGTTTCGGGACCTCGCAGGGACCCTTCATTAGAGCGACATAGTGACTGTGATGACTTGACATTCTTCAATAAACATTAGGGGTGCACCGATACCGGTTTTTCAGCATGGAATACGAGTACTGATATTTATATGTTGGTACTCACCGATTCCAAGTACCGATACTGGTACTTCCGCTAGCATGGAGGCGGCTTCCCGAGCAATCAGGAAGCCGAGCGGCGTGTCATTACCTGCTGCCTGGCTTCTCGATTTGCCCGGGAAGCCGGCTCCATGCTGTTTGGCTGGGTAGCTCCAGCCAATCATCGCGCCAGGTAACCGGCCAATCAGGGAGGCGGGTCATTACCTGCTGGCCAACTTCGTGATTGGCCAGGGAGCCGGCTCGATGCTGATTGGCCGGCTTCCTGGCCAATCAGGAGACGTTTCAGTACCCGCCACAAGGCTTCATGATTGACCGGGAAGCTGGCTCCATGCTGATTGGCTGGCAAGCCGGTTTCCTGGCCAATCAGCATCTCGACAGCTTTCTGGCTAATCAGGAAGCCTGTCAGTGAGTCATTACCCACTGCCTGGCTTCCTGATTGGCCGGGAAGCTGGCTCCATGTTCCCCTGCAGAACTGCCAGTCAGAGAAAATCTCCCTCAGACCGGAGTACTCACCCAAATACTTGGTATCGGCACTGATACTAGTATCGTTATCGGTGCATCCCTAATAAACATATCAACAAAATATTGAAGCTATACTTTGTGTGCGCTGGTGACCCACTGCGATTACTTGGAGTTTTGCACTGTGCGATCACCATAAGCACCACTAATATTGAGGTTGTAAGACCGTAAGCAGTGCAGGTGGCTCTTGGAAACAATTGTGTATTGTGCTGTGCCACATAAAAAAAAAAAAAGTGGCCCTGTCAAAGCTCAAGAAAAATTTGCGAAATATCTCAACACATCGGCCTTTGCATAAAAAAAGAATTCCGTGTTTTTTGCACTTTTGTAACACACACACACACACACACACGTGTGTTTGGCTTGTGATTGAAGCACTGCCAAGAGGGACTATGTAATGTATTCTGCTGTTGAATACCCAGGTGTCTCACTCAGGAATGGTACCTGGATTTCATGCATTGATAAATGCTAATTGAAAATATTTTCTGATGTCATTGCCCATATTTCCTGTTGCCTTGTATTTATATAGGCTAATTTTTTTAATGTTTCCTCATCCTCAGAAAGCCTCGTGGTCGTCCCAGAAAGAATCCAGCTCCTCCTCTGGTGGTATCGCAGACCGTATCCAGCGCAGAACCATGTGCTTGGCGCTTCTGCAGCCTCCCACAAGAAGACACAGTCAGCTGGGTGCAGTGTGACCGATGTGACTCCTGGTATCACGTGGTGTGCATTGGACGCAGCCTAACCTCCCTGCAGGATACAGACTTTTACTGCGGTTGCACGTGACCAGACCTTGGGATAGACGTTTCTGTCTACTACTTCTGTTTGTCTTGCTTTTATTCTAGTTTGTAAGTCCCTGTCTTCTGTCCACAGGTGCAGCCCTTGACAGCTGTAGCAAAAAAAACCCATGTTACAACCTTTCAGTCTCAACGGTTTGAGCACCAGCTAATGCATTATATGCAGGCTGTATGACAGGGGTGGACAAATTAATATGGAATTCAGGAGCCAGTCAGCCCAATCCAAAAGCCAGCTCCATTGACAACCACTAGAGAAACCTCAAAGGTTAGGTCCCAGCTGTAATTTGTATTGGCTACCCGGCTTCTGGGATTCACCCAGCCCTGCTGTAAGAGCTGCCTGTGAGTTTTAAAGAGGTTGTCCAGGAAGCTATTTTATTCTATCCATTAATTTATAGCCCTTGTTTAACTCTCTCACTAAAGAGACAAGGGTGTGTGAGGTCTGGGTCCTTATCTGAGATCAACTGCCTTGTCCGGACAACAGAAAGTGCTGCAATGGTCCTCTGGTCAATTCTGTGAGTGCACAGACATGACAGGACCTGACATTTTCAGCAGTTGTGGGTTCAGAGCCTAGCCCAAACCTTACATATATTTTTTTTAGTCTCCTATAGAAAGCGAGGCTGTAAAAGCTTTAAGGTACAACTGTCATGGGATGACTATAGAGGCTGCCATTGCTGACTTTTGAGAATGTTTGTTCCCTGATTTTAGTGCATTCATAGTCATTGAACTGAAGAGTATATATAGAGAGAGAATTCCAACACATTTTCTCGACATGTATAATGCTTGTTCCAAGTCTGATGCTTGCAGCCAGGTAACTAGCAGGTCGGCCAGCAATGGCGGCCTCCATATTTCTTACATGACAGGTGTGCTGTAAGTCACTAAACTACCTATTTTGTAAATGGAGGATTCAGGAATTAGAACCTTTCCTGAACAATCTCTTTAAAGGGTCAGTTCCCCCAAAGTTGAATATTTGTTCTGGCAGCTTTAAATCACCTATTAGTTATTAGTATCTCTTGGGGACCCTTCTTTTTTATGGCCACTGTCTTCACTTTGCTGGGTTATTTATTTTGCTTAATTAAGGACTCTTATGGAAAGGGGATTCTGTTTTAGGGCTCATTCACACGGTGTCTGCTGAGCTGTGTTTTTCCACACAGCACATGTATGATGTGAACAGGGCACATAGGAAACCATTGTTTTCAGTTGCCCTGCTTACATCTTACACGGGTGTTGGTGTGCAGAAAAACGCAGTTCAACAGACATGGTGTGAACAAAATCTCAAAGGAAGTTGTAAAATGTATTTAATGCAACTAAAGAACATTTTGCTACTTTAAGTGGGAGATCAGACCTGAACCTTTTACATGTGTATGAATGTTTGACATGTGGAATGGTTTATAAAGCATCTGCCCGGGCATATGCTGAGCGAATGCTGTTTGCTTGGCTTTTCCAACACTAGATGGAGCATAAAAATGTCCTCTGCTCCATCTTGGGGTTGAGAATGCTGTGCAAACAGCTGGGCGGAAGCTTTATAAATCATTCCCACAGAGCTCCTACAAACTATGTATTTTTTTTTTCATGAAATTGCACTGGGGATGGTTAAGGCACCTCCTTCAGACCTATGCGTTCCAGTCCAGTAAAACGGACTTTACAACAATGCATATTCATGCAGTGTGTGTTGCAGTACTAATAATTTAGAGTGGCACCCCAATGCAGACCTTACACACCTGCTGGGGTGCACCACACACACACTTGCACGCTCTGACACAGTGTGTAAAGGTGCCGATCCACTGGTTGAATTTTGGATGGTTTTTAATGTACTGGCCGAAATTTGCACAGTGTGTGGGGCTGTCGCCTCCCTTTCAGCCGGCATTCCTCAATCAGCTGATCGAAGGAGCCTGCTGGAAAATCTTTGTGCGATCAGAGCCGGCAGCCAAATGAGCTGCCTGCTCTGATCGGGCATTCTGACAGGTGCCGGTGGTACCTGTCCGAATACAATCCAAACAGCTGCAATTCCTTGATCGACATGCTGTTTGTGTTTGTTAGAGGAATCGTGTCAATGTCTTTAGTTAAGCCCGCGAGTTGAACAAAATAAATTGACAGGTGTATGGCCAGCTTTACAGAAAAGGCTTTGGATGTTGAGGTGCATTGGCAGCCTATTTGAAATGAATGGGATGCCTTAATGTAACAGACCGCAAGAATCTGCAGGGTTCCTTAAACTTATGTAAAGAGAAATGTATAGGTCACCATTGCTGATATTTTAAAAGAATGCCAGTTGCCTGGCTGTCCCCTGCTTTGGTACCAGACTCTCCAACATGCTTTGCTTCTGATCATTTCTGTTTCCTGAACTTAGTGACTTTTTTCCATTGGAAATATGGAGAGATGATCCGGAGCGGTACTTTGCACCTTATGGAGTGGTACATTCAAAGCAATCAGTAACACTAACCTGGGAATTAGTATGCAGCCAGTGATGGTGGAACACTTGGCCTGCGTATGTGTTTCAGGTCAGTGACTAAAAGTATTCAGCTACTAGCTCAGGATAACTGCCAGGCAACTGGCCACAAGAGTCATCTTATTTCTCTTGGCACACATTTTGGCTGTGCAGGGCTTGAACCAGCAGAGACATATTACTTCTGGAGCCTCAGAGATGCAGTAAGCTGGTGGGGTGATTCAAGTTGGCAGTACACACCTGTAGCTAAAAAGAAATCTATTTTAGATGGATTCATCCTTGATATGTACACTGTAAGGCTATTGCTGTACCTTGAATTCAATACACTGCATTATTTAACCCGTTATTTAGCCTGAATCCAGGGCTGCTATATATCTCTGTACAGACCCCATACTCACCTTAACAGATCGCTGCACTAATCTACAAAAAACATTTATTTGTTAGGGATTTTTTTTTTCTCAGTTTTGCAGGCTGGGACTAGACTTGAGCAACAATGCTTTATATTTTACAGTCTGATAACATGCTCCACAATGCAGCTAACCACCCAGAGAATTTGCTGAGCAAAGCTAGCCATGCACTGCTCGAATTTCATGCAGTGTGTGGCCCTGTTGTCACCACTTCGGTTGACAAAAGTCGTTTATGAAATTGACTTCTGACGAAGGAGCCGGGCTGAAAGTTGATGGCCATACCATAACTGTAGCCAGTCACCTGCAGTCACTATTGGAATATTTTGACAGTGGCAAGTGCCAGTTATCAGAATGTAATAGCTGGCTGGGGCGATTCATCCATCCATGCTATTTATCATGGATGGGGGAATCGAGCGGTTTTTCCTCATTCAGCCAATTATTACTAAGCAGAACAATATTACTACAAGCAGAAAAATGTCCCTGCACATAGTTACATTTAATCCCTACCTGGGTTTGAAGATCTGACATCTTCACATGTTCTTCAATCTGCTGACCTTAAAAGTTGCCTGCGAACCTCTATATGTGTTGGGGGTACTGCAAGGAGCACTACATGCCAGCTCAGGTCTGCATGTCAACAAACTAAAAATACAGCTGTATGTCCTGGCTGATGAGCAGGGCCTGCCCTGGCATGTAATGTGTCCTGCAGGAACTTTCATTACCATAGAGCTGAATGGAGATCCGCTGACAGTTGTAAACAGAGGAGTGCAAATGTTAAAATGGGAGTGCTGCCCTTATAATTATTTTATTGTTTTCAGCTCCAATATTTAAATGTGTCGGGTTTACTTTAAAGAGGAACAGCATTCACAATAGAAATTTGGTATCTGAATTTAAACACTGATACATTAAGGGTGCATTCACCCTAAAAGCAGCAAAATGTCTGCGCCTGTGGTGGTCACAAGTGTGTACAGCCATCCTGTACAAATCAACGACTGGCTGCACACTGATAAATGCTGCTCCAAGTGTCTGCATCTGTAGAGGATTGGATGTACACCCCCTCTGGGCACAGATATTTTGCATCAAGGGATGCACATCTATACCTGTATGCATGTACGCGCTCAGAGCAGCATTTACCACCATGTAGCCACAGCCTATCATAGAGTTGTACAGGTGGGCTGTGCACAATGTGGCTCTCAAGTGCAGAGATACGGCTGGTTTTTATGGTACATGGGCCCGTGTAAATGAGCCCTTAAGGGTTTGTTTGTTTTTATTTTTAATCTATGTTTTTATTTTTAATCTACATGCTATGGTGCTGTCAGTCACCAATCTAAAGGCTGCAGCAGATGGCATTTTGCAGTTGTGCTCCTTGCTCAAAAAAATCTAACCTGATGTGTGTTATGAGAAAATACTTGATCAGTGGAAAAAGGACAGCACTTCTTACATTTTCATTTTTGTATGCATTGAAGTTTATTAAAGTTTAAATAATGTTATTAATAATTGAGTGGTTGGATCTTATTCAAAGTGAAAAATGCTTTTGTATCTAGTGTACATGAGTCGGAGGTGGTAAGCCACCCATGATGTAGGTCAAGGTGTGTGAATTTGCACCTAACACAAACAGTAAAAATTATAACTTCTGTTCAGTGATAGAGTTAAAGGGCAAAACTGGCCTTGAGGTGTTGGTTGCCCCCAACCCCTCACATATACATAATATACTGCTTGTTTTGTCTAGGGCGGAGATAGGCAACTACGGCACTCCACCTATGCTGGAGCTACAAGTCTTATGAGGCACTGCAGGACAGCCAAAGGCATGATTCCCAGAGACCTGATGGAATTTGCAGTTTCACCATAACTGGACTACCGAGGTTGGCTACATCTGGTCTTTAACAAGTTGAATAATAAAAAAAACTTAAACCTTGGTCCTGCGCCAACCGGTGCTCTAGCTAACTTGTGTTTTGGACAGAATGTGGGCAGGCTGTTAATTTCATTATGTACAATGCAGGACCACTATTCCTGCATTGTGCATGATGACCAGGGCCACCATTGGAATTCATGGGGCCCTGTACAGCCCAATGGACAGGTTTCTCCCCATGTGATTAACACATGCTACCGTGCAACACACCTACCATGGGATACAGTGCGGCAGGTGCATTCTGTTGCCATTCAGTGGCTGCTTAACTGTCGAACAGAATTGGCTTTTTGGGCAGGTTATCAAGTATGCAGGGAACCGTGGAGTAAGGAAAGTATGGTACTCCATTAAGGCCAACTAGACTAAACAAAAAGAACATGCATAAGGAGTACCAATTTCTGATCGTAAATCCATTTTAAAGCTAGAGGTAGCAACCAGACACTGTGGGGGGAATTTATCAAAACTGGAGCAACTCTACATGGCAACCAATCAGCTTCTCTCTTCATCTTGTTCAGTTAAGTTTTGAAAATGAAAGAGAGAAGCTGATTGGTTGCCATGCACAGCTGCTCCAGATCTTTTTCTGCTCCAGTTTTGTTCAATTCCCTTCTTTGTATTTTTAGATGCTGTTACTGTTTAGTCATTCAAGGACCTGTAACAAGAAGTAGGCCAGGAGTTCACTGGCTGCATGCTTGTTCTGAATCAGTGGCTTACTAGTTGTTGCCAGTGGAGCTGGCTCCTAAAAAATATCCTACCGGCTCCTGGATTAGTCAGACTGGCTCTGGAATTCCATATTCATTTGTTCACCCCTGCCCAAACCGAAGTCTACACTTAATCATCAAAGGCGACCTGCTACCCTGTCTTAATACACAGTGCTCACTAACAGCGCAGCTAGATCAAAAGTTTAATGCACAACAACCACACAGGATACTTTTAGATATACAGCTATAATAAATATAGATTATAAGATTCAGAGATCATTCAGTGGCGCATTTCATCACTGCTTGGTCCTCGATGGGTCGAAAAGAGGATTGTGGATTTCCATCTCTCCAGTCTGAAAAAGTAGAACGTTTGTTAGTGTTTTGTTTAGGGGTAGTAGCTTGGTAAAAGCTGCTGTATCTAAGTAATCTCACTTTAAGTCTCTGTGTCACCACCACAAAGGGAGGGGGGGATTTCCCTGAATAGCCAGTAATAAAAACCTGACAGAGGTTGTAAACCAGCCTTTCCCAACCAAAATTCAGGTTGCTGTAAGGAGACTTATGGGGTGAGTGAAAAACACTCATCCCCATAATTCAAGCCGACCTGTGACACTGAAGCTGTCACAGGTTAGCTCTTTTGATCAGATCGGGAAGTCCGCGATCGGGGGACTTCTCGATCCCCTCACGGCAGAGAGCAGTGACTCCTCACAGGGTTTCTCCGATCTTCCAGTGCTGACTGGTGGAACGGATGGAGGAGAGGGCGGGCAGGCACAGCTGTCTCTGTTTCTAGAGAGGCAGAGCCAGCTGTCAATCAGCCAGTGGGGTGGATCTCGACAGGATTGTCGGGATCCGTCACGGCTGTGGCGCGGCTCTGCACTCTGAGCATATAGCAGGCAATAGCCCTCTATATACTGAGTTTTGGGTCACCGGAGGACATTAGTATATGTCCTCCTTTGACCCTGAAGAGAACTATGGCTAAAAAGGGTTAGGCCATAGTTCTCCTTTAAGGTACTTGAATGCATCTTGATTTTAGTGTCACTTTAAGGTGCCTACAGACTTTATCGAACATTATACCATTTTGGCTGATTGCATTTGGACTAGGAAGAGTTCATATGACTGCAGAGGTTCCACAATTGGAGAGAAATGGATTGCTGTTGGTTACCCCTAAGACAGTTCAGTGCACATAGTTACCCCCCTTCCCTCTCCATAGGCACAAACATGCCTAAAGTAAACTTGCACATCTATATAATGATCAACTGTCAAGCAGCCAGAACCTGCGTGGCTGAGCTCCTGCTCATGCCTAGAGGTACCTTTTGTCCATGTGCACTAAATATACATACCGGTGCCAGTCCAGGACATTCATAGATTGCAAATTCCTCAATATCTGCCTCAGAGTCTGTGGAAAGTTGCTGACAAGGCTTCTTTTCTGGGCTGCAAAGAGAAATAAAAAGTTTGTGTTAGGCTAATCATACCTTGACACTTGCATTTAGCACCTCGACCCCCCCCCCCCCTAACCCCCCCCCCCCCCTAGGGATGGCTGTTAATGTATACTGCATCTTTAAAAGCAACAGCCACTGAAATATGTGATCATTTCAGTATAATAGGTTATTCAGAAGTTGTTCACACCGCAACACATGCTCTTTGACTAAAGCTCATAAGCTCACTGAGGCCCATTGCTTTTGGCCACATGGATGAATGCAAGCTATCACCAGCACATACTGCCAGCATTGTAAAATTATGCAGATTTAGTGGTAGGTTGCCTTGATTTGCTCAGTTATTTTTTCCAGTGAATGCTGGTTCATTACTTTTTTTTAGTTAGCATTCATTTATGTATATTTTCCTCCCACATTCACACGCAGACATTGACGGGTTGTGACAAACTAGAACACTGCCAGACGAGCAAGTTTTTGAAAAGACAGGTTCTCTTGAATGCCCTCTCCCTCAAAACACCGATACTCACCTTTACCATGCTCACCTGGCGCTCTTGTTCCTTTCGTGGAGTCTTCAGAAATACCTAATCATTTTTACTATTATTTTGCTCCAAAGGAACCCTCCACTATTCTCACTCACCATTCCTGTGCCTTGAATTGCTTCTTCTGACTGCTGTACTGCTGAACGTAGTGAGACATGTGAGCCGCAGACTAGAGAGGAGATATGGGAAGAGAAACCATTAATGTGTGCATGTAGTGTAGCCCGGCATGTCATATTCAAATGAAGTACAGTGCTGAACTGACAACTCCATGACAGGTCACATTAGCTTATTATGGTTAAAGGCACCTTATTTTCTCTGTTTGAAGGCCCTTTGATTTCAGATGACTGTTTCCAAGTATCAGCTGTGACCTTTTTTAGTATATTTTATTTTAACTGCAGACTCTAAGAACAAATAACAATGCTATAAAAAAGAAGATATGTGAAGAATCTCAAAGATCTCAGGGAACAGCAGGGGCAACAAAAAAAGGTGAAACGTTTGATTTGTAAACTTGCTTGATATGCTTAGATATATTATAGTAGCTGTGGAGAAAAACAAGTGTGCCGTTCCTTTAAATTGGGACCCTCTGTCCACCTGAATGTCATTACTTTGTTATGTTCATATTTTTTTTAATGTACTATAGAAAATCAATTTCTCCCTTTATTATTTAGAGCAGTGTTTCTCAACTTTTTTCTAGTCACGGCACCCTTTAAACGTATGCAAAATCCAGAGGCACCCCAGTCTAAAATGTCATTGCTTTTAAGTGGGACACCATGCAAAAAAACACAAAACAGTGGGTTTCCCCCTTTACATCGGAGTGTCCCCTTCAAGTTAAGATACCCCTCCTTCACATCAGAGTCACTCTTTACATCAGTAGCCCCCTTTTACATCAGAAGCTCCACTTTCATATCAGCATTCCCCCTTTACATTAGGAGCCCCTTTTACATCAGGGGCCCCACTTTCATATCAGTTTTCCCCCTTAACATCAGTGGCCCCCTTTTACATCAGAAGCCCCATATAAGAGTTCCCCCTTTCCTATTTCCTATTAGCATTTCCCCTTTACACGAGGAGCCCCCATTTCACATCAGGAGCCCCCTTTTACATCAGAAGCCCCACTTTCATATCATCGTTCCTCCTTTAAATCAGGAGCCCCACTTTCACATTAGAAGCCCGATTTTCATATATGACTCCCCCCTTTCAGAACAGAGTTTCTTCTTTACATCAGAAGCCTCCTTCACCTCAGTCTTTATTCCCCCCTTCACATCACAGTCCCACTACCACAACATTTCAAGGCACCCCTGAGGAAGCCAGAAGGTACACCGGGGTACCACGGCACCCTGGTTGAAAAGGGCTGATATAGAGAACTGCATAAGAAAATCTGAGACCATCAAAATCATATTCTTGTAGCCAATGCTGAGACCTTCCCTGCAGAGTGCACCTCTGGTTTATAGGATTGTCAACAGTTCTAAATTTCCAGCCCTGTCAGATGACTTTGCTCATTGGATAATTCCATTCACTTACACTGCCAATCCAAAAAATTCCTTTTGAAACTTTTGTAGCTGACAATCAAAACTGTGTCTGTGATCAATTTATAGTTCATGTGCAGTTATGGTTTTGTGGGTGAGTTTTCACTCTCTTACCATCTTGCAGGGTTGATGATGGTTGCCCTTGTATGTCATCTCCTGAGCCAGTCTCACCTCTTTCTGTAACCTAGGAAAGTGTGAAGACAAAATAATCACAATTATAGGATTATATATGGATTGCAGAACCACTTTCACTTAGTTAAAGGTCTACTCCAGCCATAATGCTAAATCCACAGTCACATGACTGAGCTCTCCTCCTGGCTTCTTTGTTTCTCCATTCATTTTTATTGCACTCTACTTCCTTCATAGCATCAAAGTGGAACACAATGTAGACTTATAATGCACATCACTGTATTTTATATATGTGTGTTGTTTTTCTTTTAAAGCAGCGGTATGGCTCTGGTAAGGCCTTACTGGTGCTTTAAAAATGGGCCCTTAAATGTCCTTCATTTAGGGTTTACATCTACAGTACTTTAAGGTTTAGCTTAGTTTTTCTCTTTATACTGCATGTTTTAAAGTGTATGTAAACCCCAATATAAAACTTTCTTTCCTGACACCAAACATGGCAGCATAACAATGGGTATAGCTCCACCCCCATCAGTATGCTGCCATGTATTGGCGTTAGGAAAGGAAAATGACCGATAGGTAAGTATACAATTTCCCGTTTTCCTGACACCAATCCATGGCAGCATACAATGGGATCTAACTAGCACACATCCA
>NW_017306738.1:609951-632808 GCF_000935625.1 Nanorana parkeri
TGGGGGGGGGGGGGGGGGGGCGGAGCTATACCCATCCGTATGCTGTCATGTATTGGCGTCAGGAATTGGAATACGACCAATAGGTAAGTATTCAATTTTCCGTTTTCCTGACACCAAACAGGGCAGTATACTGATGGGGGGGAGCTATACCCATCCCTATGCTGCCATGTATTGGCGTCAGGAAAATAAAATTTTCCGTTTTCTTGTCAATTGAGGGGCACAGGAAGTCTTAAACCTTCAGGTTATACTTCTGGATGCTAGCAAGCCAAAAAAAAAAATGTAGGCCAGCCAAAGTTATACCCTCCCCAACTACCACCATGCCTCTATTTTTTGCCAGTGTCCTAAGAGGTTGGACGCCTTTTCGTCATTGCTGTTGCAAAGACTAACCTTTAAATTCTTTCTAGCAATTTGTTTTCTCTTTTTCAATTAAGATTTTACTACTTTGACTGCTGCTAGTGGTTTTAGTTACAGACTTGCAGCTGTCTGCCGTGGTCATCACCAGCCTGGCTTTTGGACTGCATCTCGACTGGACCCCACTGGACTGGACGATTGATAGGTGAGCCTGGGACTGGGAGCAACCTTTAGGGTGCTTTTGTAGTCTAGTTTTGGTTGTTAGCTGTGGAGCGCTCTCCAGGTCCAGAGTCACTGAGATTACCTGTGCCTTGTCCTGTATTTGAACACTCAGATATTTGCCATGGAAGGGGCTAACGCTGTGGGATAGAGCTTGCTCTGGGTGGAAGGTCGCTCTCTCTGACTGAATCACTCAAGCTCTTATTTGATGAGCTGGAGGTGTCTCCATCCACTGCTTTTTACTCCTATTGTCTGCCGCATACAATGCTGTTTTAACACATCTCTCTGGGTGGGTTAATAGCACCTGCTAGCTCCAAGTCATGCAAATGCAATTAACACCTTACCTCCATGAGGTCTCTTACCCCATGCTGGTTATGATGAACAGAATATGTTGACTGGAACAACATTCAACTTATTTATTCCCACACAATTTGATGTACATTTTGTACATCAAGTCATTCTGAATTGAGAAAGCTGGTCTGATGACCAGCGAAATGTTTTCAAAAAAGTTCAGTTGCCTTGATTAATTTTCTACAGATATTCCATGACCTGGATGAATGAGAACCTTCACACAGGGCTGTAGCTACCATGGGATGAGTGAGGCACTCGCCTCAGGCACAGCTGAGAGGGGACGCAGCCAGTGCCGGCCTGGCTGCATCCCCTTGCCTCTGTTGCCATGGCGAACACAGGGCGCCATTGGCAACAGGAGCGCCAGGCGGCCAACACAGCTGCGCCTCAGCAGGGAGAAGAGGAGCGATACAGGCTCCAGCTTTTGCTCGGATCCCCGCTGCTCTCCCCCACCTGTATGGGCAGAGGAATCTGTGTCTTCCACCTATTTTCCTATATTCAAAAGGGAAATGTCAGGGGTCTGTTTAGACCTCTGATATCTCCTCAAAGCCCCCCAACAGTAAAAAAAACAAAAAAAAAATGAACGAAAAGAAAATGTCAAACGAAACACATTTTTATACTATTTTGGATTTTGCCACCTACGCATTCTGTTCATGAGCAGACCATCCTGGAGGCGGGGCGCATGACGTCACATATCGCACACTTCTGACTGGGGGCACAATTTTTTGTTCTTGCCTCGGGAGCAAAAGGAGCTAGCTACGGTTCTGCCTTCACAGACATATTACTCCTAAGTTAGAAGAGACCTTTTTGGCTCTTATTGATGCGACATACACCACTCTAAAGTTAGAGGATCCTCCTGTTGATTTTACTAGTGCAATCTCTTATAGGACCCCCTAAGGCCACAAAGACCTTCCCTTTGTAGTCACTTCTTCAGGTGTTTCTTTACGAGGACTGGAAACACACAATAGGCTCCCCCTAAGACCTTGGAGTCCTTGGTACCCATTTGGTAAGGACTTTGTTGACAATTGTACACTTTAAGGATTGTGTTTGGCTTATTGGGGGCCTGCACTCTACATGGGACATGAATTTCCAGAAAGGGTGGAGGGATAAGGGGGAACAAAATGACCTGGGTTGTCTGGTGTCAAATAAACCAAATCCTGCCTGGCTGTCATTTTGGTACTTTGATATAAACTACGCAATATCGCTTACCTATACCAGCACAGAGCTGCCACGAGGAGTCCAGACACAGCAGTGAGACTGCAGATCACAGTCAGAGCTACAGAAGGGGACAGAAACGAATGAGAGTACAGAGGTGCAAAAGAGAGGTAACAGGTTTGCTTGGCAGCATTTCTGACCTGGTAGAAACCTGTCTGGCAGGGGAGGAGACTTGTTCATTCTTTGCTGTAGTTAAATATCACTTACAGGTATTGTCCCTCCCCCAGTCTGTGATTGGACAGTGAAAGGAGAAGCAGCAGACTGCTTCTCCTCCCATCAGAAAGTCCCTTGTTAGCACATGAGCACTGCAGCACAAATTATTGGCTCCCTGTGCTGCTTCGCCCAGTCTGGGCTCTGATCTACAGTGGACTGCATGTAAATTCAGATTGTTACTGCTTGCATTTTTAAAAAATACACTTAATAGGGTATTATTGAACACAGAGCTGCATTAATTTGTGTTTTTTTATATAGACCTGGAGTTCACCTCTAAATTTTGATTTCTAATACAGGTCAACAAAATGCATCATTATTATGCTATTGGTCCTTGTAAGACGCACAGCCCCACCTCTGTTTTGTTTAATACAGGAGCTGTGATTTATTGTAACACCCCATCTGATAATATAAAGAGGTTGTATGGAGCAGACAATACCTAGTGACATGGACTGGTTCATCTCCGACTTCCTTCTCCTGCCCATGTTCCTCACTTTTAGCTGTGGCGCGAAAGTTGCGGCAGCTGGAGAGGGGCTTCTTGTCAGCGTGGCGTTATGGAGATTTGGGGGTTTCATCTCCTGAGATGTAGCCTGTGCTGAGGCAGCAGTGTTTGTTGTGGTGACAGAAACTACACAGAACGAGATAAAGAAGAAGACTTATTGTTACAGCTTTGCAGAATATATATAATATATATAAAAATTGAAGCTGACATAATGGAGGCATGTTGCACCAAGTTCAGTGCCTCCGGTAGGTTCCTATGGCCACTACTTTTCCTTAAAGTGTATGTAAACCTTAACAATTCTTTTATTTGCTCCCTTTTGGTCTGCTAAATATACAATTAAAAGTGTTTTGTTATATCTGTTCGATAAGAGCAAAAAATACCGCCAGAAATCTTGTGAGCTGATAACTTCCTGTGCTCTCTACCTGTGAACAGGGAGGGTTACGGGGATGAGGAGGAGGGGCTATAGCGGGGATGAGGAGGATGAGGTTATGGAGATGAGAAGGAGGGGATATTGAAATGAGGAGGAGGGGTTATGGAGATGAAAAAGAGAAGTTATGGAGGTAAAGAGGAGGGGATATGAGGAGGAGGGGTTATGGATATGAGAAAGAGAAGTTATGGAGGGGAAAAGGTGGGGATATGGAGATGAGGAGGAGGGGTTATGGAGATGAAAAAGAGAAGTTATGGAGGTGAAGAGGAGGGGATACGAAGATGAGGAGGAGGGGTTATGGATATGAGAAAGATAAGATATGGAGGTGAAGAGGTGGGGATATGGAGATGAGGAGGAGGGGTTATGGATATAAGAAAGAGAAGTTATGGACGTGAGAAGAAGGGAATATGGAGATGAGGAGGAGGGGTTATGGAGATGAGGAAGGTGGGGAGGTGATGAGGAGGGTTCTGTTTAATCCATCAGAAATGCAACAGACAGTGCTGGCAACATGTCCATTGGAATTCAG
Organism: Nanorana parkeri; assembly: GCF_000935625.1. Classification (NCBI taxonomy): domain Eukaryota; kingdom Metazoa; phylum Chordata; class Amphibia; order Anura; family Dicroglossidae; genus Nanorana; species Nanorana parkeri. The sequence continues at coordinate 613,750 of NW_017306738.1, forward strand.
AGCCTAAATACAGTGTTTTCATGTCAAACAGGAAGGTATGTGCACACTATGGGGCCTGTTTCCAACTATTCACCCTGACAATCTCTTTGAACATTCATTCTATGTGAACATTCTTAGTGTATTTTCTTTTCAGGTCAAATGTAATATTCTGAATAAACCACATTATGGTTGCTAGATGGAGCTGATGAGCATAGGAAAGAAATACTGCTTTCTTATGCTCCTTAGCTCCAACTAGTGGCTATAATGTGGTATTTTCTCAATATTGTATTTGACCTGACAACATAATTTAAACAATGGTTGTTTTTGCCTCCATTTACACAAAACAAATTTTTACAGAGATTTGCAGGGCGCTTGGCTTTGCACATTTTTTATAAATAGACCCCTGAGCATTCATAAACTCTCTTATCCCATTATTTCACATACCGATGTCTGTGGATATTATTCTGTGGCCTTTGGTCAGCCTGTACTCCTGAATAATGTCGATCACGGAATCTGGTCCTGTGAACTTTGTTCTGCTGCCTGCCGGAAAAGCAAAATGTGAAACCTGACCATTCCTAGCTTCACAAATTCACGGCAATTGCATTATGAAAATCTCCATATCAAAAACTTTAAGCTTAAGGTGAACCTGACCTAGCTTATAGTGTATCTAACAACAACAGTTTGAAGTTCAGTCACCTTACAGGGCCTTCAGGTACAGAGGTTAGTTTTCAAATGGGTCACTGTGTTCCAGTGGAGCTCTCTTGGATCTTAGTCCCATACTGTATATGTGGCCCTAAAATGTGAAGATTTGCTGTGTTATAGGGAACATCTAGTACTGGTATTTGTACTTGAGCAGTATCAGGACAAAAAGGTACCTCTTGTCTGGAATTCCTCCTGGAACATGGAAGTGCATTTCCTGATATGTGAGGGTACCTAGGTACTACTGTGTCTACAGCCTAATAGCTGCATATCTGCAATGTGAGCTCTAAGGCACTGCTGCCCCTGAAAGCTAGTTGCAGGAAATAGGTGTAAGATTTGGTGATGTTACTATTGTGCTGCTCACTGTTCTCCTTGCTGGAGGCTCTGAAAGAGAAAGCAAAGCCCTGCCTCTACCAAGATGGCCACCTCCACAAAAAGAGACAAAAAGTGCAGAGCAATGCAAGTCAGTAATAGGAAAAGTTAGGGGGGCAGGGAGACCATAGGCAATACTGGTGGCTAGTCCATTGTCCTCTGCATGACTCTGTTTTGCTCAGCTTCCTCTTTATCTTCTTCAAGAAAAAACCCCAATTGAAGTCTTTCTATTATTATTGTTATGCAGTCGGGCTGCATAATAAGTAAAGAATATTACATTTTTATCTGTTAGGTCTTAAAACTGTAAGAAGATGCCCTATGCTGGCAGCATAATCGAGAGCCTGACCGCTGTGCTTACACTGAGAGCAGCAATCCGGGTCTTCAGAGGTCTGACACTCTCTGCAGAGTACTACCGTTAACAATGCAGCGTTGAGCAGTGTTGTTACCGAAGCACCAATCAGATCTCTAAGGCAATATTTGATTGGTTACTGTAATGTAGTAACTTTTGGTCCTGAAAGGCTTTCTGACTTTAGCAGTCGCCATTGTTTTGTTCTTGTTTAGAAATAAGCAGCAAGCCCATGCCCAGTGGAGTTTTTTCAGTTAGGGCCCATTCACAACATAGCATTGCGTTTATTGCACGATACAGTGTGATTAACACACGCTATTGTGTGTGTAAATCACACTGTATCATGCAATAAACACAATGCTATCTTGTGAATGGGCCCTAGCTGAAAAAACTCCACACTTAGCGTGTGAATGGAACCCCGAAACACCTCCAAGCCGCCATGTACTGCAACACAAGGCAACACTTGGTACCATAATACTGTGCATTGTTTAGTGGTGAAAAAAAGAAGTGCATGCATTATTTTTTGCACTGCTTTGCAGCGTACCTACTCTGCTAATTCCTGGTATTGTGTCAAGATACAACACCGGGAATAGCAAGGAGGGTGCATTCTGCACAAAATGCACCCTCTTGCTCCAAGACTAGTGGCGCCTAGCGGAACCACCGGCTTCTGCAAACGCAGGGGAAGGACCCCGGCGCTGTGTAAGGCTGTGCTGTAAAATGCCTGTCTGATGCAGACAAGCATTTAGGGCAGCCTTACGTAACACTGGGGTCATTCTCTGCACATGTGAAAGTCGATGGGTCCTGCAGCAGGTTAGGACATCGGCTCAGGCTAAACAGGATTTCCATTCCTACATACAGCCTTCCAAAATGGAAATCTGGCTCTGGACCCACTGTTAGAATTTCACCTGATTCCTGTGGATCGGGTGAAATTCTAACAGCTTTAAGGTGGCCATACACTTTACAACCCTCGCAAGACTTCAGCGAGGGTTGTAAAGTAATCAAAAAAACGTACGATCTGCCCATCTTGGACAGGCAGATCGTACTTGCGATCATCGCAAGCCCGCCCCGCTGTGCTGAACGGGCAGTGTGCGGCAGTTATCTCAGCATCATGATTCAAACCAGCCGAAAATTGTACGATTCTCGGATGGTTTTCGAACATGCTCGAAATATTAAAGTCGTGTGACCGTACAGTAGAAACGGTCGCACGCCTTCCATACACTGCATGATTATCATACGATCCAGGATTTTCCGCGATTATCGTACGATAATCGTGCAATGTATGAGCACCTTAAGATACAACCTATCCATTACTAATCAAGCTTACCTTTAAATATACAACGCCCAGTCTGTGTCTCCTCATACAGGTGTCTGCAGGGGCCACAAACTATACTGCCCGGGGTACACGGCTCTCTCATCAGCAAGACGCAGTCCAGTTTACTTGGACAACGACTGTCCACTGTATGGAAATAAGGAAGATATTAGAAGATAAAAGGTGTCATCTCTGAGTGACCAGGTGGCGCTGATCCTGACTTTATATGAAAAGGTATGTCAAGGCAATTTGTCCCTGAAGACCCTCCAAGTACAGGAAAATAACTGTTCATCTGATCTTGAATATGGGTGTAACATGGTCAGAAAGGTAAACGTAGCCTTTAAAAAGATGGCAGCTGTTTATGATATAAAGCAAACTAAATTTTATTCAGTTTAAAATCTACTTTAATTAATTAGAAAATCGTATAGATTATACATTGCAGTTGCTGCTAGCAACCAATGATAATTCTGCATGGATCTCTAGCAGAAGTTCACTCTCCAGGTTAGCAACAATGGTTCTCATTTCTCATTGTGTGTTCAGACAAATTGTGTTGTCATAGCAACCAGATCCTTTCTCTCTAATACTCTACAAGGACAATGAAACAAGGGAGCCTATTTGTTGCCAATGGCGACAAGGCAAAAAACAGGGAAATGTGAATATAGAGATGGGTTGTCTGTTTTGCCGGGGATAATGGATTTTGTTTCTAGGGCAGATTAAATATTTGAGGATAGATCAAAGGAGGATATGTGCGGGCCGGTGACGAAGCCTTTTCACAGCTGGCTGCAAGCAATTTGCATTCATGCAAACGTGAGGTATGAGACGATTCCCGAAAATGGGACATATTTCAGCACATTGACATCGTACTTAAGGCCTATTAAGGGTCTGAACATTTTGGATGGTTCCATCACAATCATTCTTTTTCAGCAAAAATTGGAACTACACACGTGCTGCAAAGCTGATCTCTGGGCAAAAAGCTAAATACACAGATGACAGACATACAGTATAAGAGAGCTGTTCTATATGCCAAAAGATTTGTATTTCTGATCTCCGCTGCAGTTTAAGTAATATAACTAAGTCTCATCCTTGTGATAGGCCTGTTAAGGAGAAGCAGGAGGCTGATGAGCTCATCTCTCTGTCACTCTACTCTCGTCTTCTATCAGCATGCCCCTTTTTGCACTGAGCACTGTAGCACAGCTGATGGCAGTGGGCTGAACAAGAAAAATGCTGACCCCCCTCCCCGTCAGCAGTGGCGTCATAAGGGGGTTGCGGCCCGCACCCAGGTGACACCATTGCAGGGGTGACACCAAAATGACTGACAGTCATTTTGGTGTCACCCCTCTAAAAAGTCGGGCACTCGGTCATGGACCGAGAGCCCAAAAGTATCAGGAGGGGACCCGGCAGCATACCTCATCAAAACAGTCATTTTGGTGTCACCCCTCTAAAAAGTCGGGCACTCGGTCATGGACCGAGAGCCCAAAAGTATCAGGAGGGGACCCGGCAGCATACCTCATCCCGCCGGGTGAACGTCCCCTCCTCTCTCTCTGCTGAGAGTTCGTCGGGTGCGGACATGGCGGGGGGCAGCATGGATTTTTTCTTCCGTTGAGACGGCGAGCATTGTGATTGACAGGGATCTACATCACAATGCATACTAATAAAGGACTTTACAAACCGGTGTAGTGTGTTTATTTACTATTTTACTGTTTATTAGGTGAAATAGGGGTAACAACTACCCCTTAGTCATTCACGAGGGGGGAAGGCAGCATCTGAGTACCCCCTTCATTAAAGGGGACACCCAGATTCAGGTAAGCCCCCCTAACCGCAGACCCCAACAACCACCAGGCCAGGGTAGCAGGAAAGGGGCCCTTGTTCTCATCACCATGGGGACAAGGTGCTTTGCCAGGGGGTGTCCCCGGCAAAGCATGCTCCCCGCTCCCCATGTTAAGGGCATGTGCCCTGGTATGGTGCAGGGGGGAGTGCACAATCTCCCCTTTCCTGGTCTGCCAGGCTGCTACTTGGATCAAGGGTATGGTAAGGGATTTTAAGGGGACCCCGTGCATTTTTTTTTTTGGCATGGAGTCCCCCTTAAAATTCCTTTCAGACCCTTGGGGGGGACCCTATGCCATTTTTCTTTTTTTTTTTTTTTTAATTTTCAACTTTAAAAACAACCTAAACTCCAAATAGATTTGAATAGATCCAAATTCCAAAAGCGAAAACTTCGCATCGATCCAAGTTCCGAAAATATCGAACGGATCCGAATTTCAGAAAATGGAGAAAAACAAATAGAAATTAAACAAAAACTAAACAAAATTTTCAGCCGTGCTCAAGTCTACCATGACCTCTGGGAATCATGCCTGTAATTGCCAAAGTCTCGCAATGCCTCATGGGAATTGTAGTTCCACAACAGCTGGAGGGCAGAAGTTGTCCACCCCTTGTCTATTTGGATTGCAGTTGCCATGGTGCTGCACATGTGCTCAGCTATGACCTGAGCCATATAAGAGCTTTAAAGTTTGGTTGAGAGCTGAAATAAGCACACTGGCAACCTTGCCAGTTGGCACGCCTTAAAAGTAACTGTTTTGGGAGACATTAAACTGGTGGGCAAAGACTGGCAAGCTGCAATCTATTATAATTTTTTTTTTGTATAAGCTTTAATTATTTTTCTTCAAACATATACTAGGAATATGAGACTCTCAATGTAGGGTGGGGCCCAGCCTATCTCACCCTTGCTGGGCGCTCCTCCGCCCACGGCAAAAAAAGCATCCAGTGCCTTCCTCTGGAGGCGCCTAGAATTACATTATTCTCGACCAGCCTGGTTTACCGTAATTACCGTCTGTTTCCAGCGCACAATTTCCAATTAAATAAACCTGCCCTTGACTATAAATGATGTCACAAAAGGCCGAGCCATGTTGGGATGAACTTATCACATGTCCTTGTTATCCACAATGACAAGAAGCTTTTTACGTCATCGGAAATTTATTTCTGCAAGAGCCACCTTGGGTTTCCATGGAGCTTGACCGCCCGCCCGCCCATGCTGATACAAGCCGCACGCAACACAAGCCGGTTTAATAACATAACACATGCAAGCAAAAAAATGGACTTTAACTTATTAGATTCTGCATGAATGACATGTTTGCGTTTCCTTGGCAACAGAGTCTGGATACAGGAAATAGAGAGCAGGGTTAGAAGAAGATGAGGAGGGGATGGCGAGAGAGAGAAAGAGAAGAAGAGACAGCAAACAGGTACCCCACACCCGGATCATTATAAAATACCATCTTACCTGTCGCCGCCACAAGAAGGACGAGGACGCCAACGACCACCATCCTGTCTTTCGCATTAAAACGACCCCCGTCCTTAGCACACTAAATCCGATGCAGACGTTGCATCAATGATCCATTGACATTAACCGGCGGCTGTCCAGTACTACGACCCCAAAGTCACCCAGCTATGCTGATCGACTTACATTTCCGATGCCCGCTAAAAATATGCGTGCCAACATTATGCGGAGGATTTGGATATCAAATCTGCAAAATTTGCAATAAAATCTAATTAGCTAAGAACGGCATTGCGTGCGTCTGAGCAAATAGAGGTCTACTGTGATTGCTTATCTGCAAATGGTAACTGCAGATGCTAAAATGATTAAGTGTATTGGGTCATGAAGATTGCAAACAAATGGGAGCGCCAATCACAGCGACGAAAGAGGGCACGCAAGCCAAGATCACTTTTTCTACGTCTACTTTGCCTAAATTGTTGACTTTTTTTTGTTTGTTTTTGGTTGGTAAGTAAGTGCTCTGCGTGTGTCTTAATGGGTGTCTGATTTTGTTGTGTGCCCCCTGAGTAGTTTTCTCATCCTCCCCTATGTATGTGCATGTGTGGATGATGCTCTGTGTTGCGGTCCTGTTGAGGTATGTTTGTGTATCTCAGTCTCTGCGCACTGCTCTGGCTTTTATGAATGGAGGAGTGCGTGGGAGGGTGCTGTGTGTCTGTGTGCACAGAGACTTGTGTCATCCAACAGGCAGGCCAATAGGAGAGCCGTAGATAAGACTGTACAGACCTGAGTCCTCAGGTGGGGGCTCTGTGATCAGCTTTGTTAACTGCTGACAAGGATGTTAAACACTGCGAGAACAGAAATACATAAATAGAATTTAAACGCGTCGAAATGTTTTGTTTTTTTTCCGTTTCGGATAATTAGAGTAATGGAAGACTAGAAGGGGCAAGAAATAGAGTTTAGTACAATGTTGACAGTTTAAAAATACATTTAATCTTGGGCTGGCGCTGTAGCTTTTAGGGCCCATTTACACCATTTGCAGTGCGTTCCAGAACGGCAGCTGCTGGAACGCACAGCAATCGCTCACAAAACTTCCCCCTTCGTTCTGGGGCGGGAGCGGGCGTGGTGGTGCATTGAAGTAAATTCTGCATGCTCTATTTTTTGCGCTTGCAGTGGACTGGAACGCAGGCAATGTTTTGCCATGCGTCTGATCGCACTGCGGGCAGGGGGGTGTGGTTGCGGTGACATTGACTTCAATGCACCGCCAAACCCCCCCACCCCCCGCCCCAGAACGAAGTGGGAAGTTTTGTGAGGGATTGCTGTTCGTTCCAGTAGCTGCCTCTCTGGAACACACCACAATTGGTGTGAATGGGCCCTTAGCGCGGGGATCCCCTCATTTACCCCCTCTGCTCCGGCTGGGGAAATGTCCCCCCGGTGTCCACATGTCTAATGCAGGTCTACGAACCCTGCATTAGACGTGATGACGTTAGCACTCAGACCACCAGAGCCCAGGGGAGAAGAGGCTGTGGGGAGCCGTCTATCAACCCGGGGGGAGCCGGCAGGAACAGGGTTCAGGTAAGTAAATCTGCTTTACTCCAGCCCTTAGCCAAAAATGAGCACTTAACCCTTGCAGTGCCAGGATATTTTTTTGTTTGCCCAGAGATGGGCTTTAAGAGGTCTATTTATCAATGTTTTCTCCCATGTTTCCAATGGAATCGTGCATCAAAATCTCCTTGGGGGGAATTTATCAAAACTGAAGCAGACAAAATCTGGAGCAGATTTGCATTGCAACCAATCAGATTCTAGCTCTCATTTTCAAACCCCAACTGAGCAAACTGAAGAGAGAAGCTGATTGGTTGCCATGGACAACTGCTCCAGTTTCTGCCTGCTCCAGTTTTGATAAATTCCCCCCATTGTGTCTGTAGATCTTGAAGAGTCTGCAGATGAGGTGTGAGTACCTCGAAGCAGGACTTTCCTTTAGCATCGGACCTATAGATCGGATGTATGTGTATACAGCAGAGCGATTGAAAGGCAGGAATAATGCACTAATGATGACAAGAAGGCCAATGTTGTGCTGTCAGTAAAGAATAGAGTTGCGCTGGATGTGAGCGGACTCGGGGTGAATCATTCCATGCACTGAAAGCTCCATATAATACAGTAGCTGCGGATGCCATGGACACTTATTACTAACTGTTGATGGACACCGCATGACATTATTGTATAATAGAGAACGCATGCTGAATTAGACAATTACACTCTCTATTCTTAGACACAAAGTAGCATCCTTTTCACCAATGACTACAGCCGCCTGCAATCATTAGATGGGAGTCTGCACAATGTTATCACTGACAGATCTTTTGTACATTCTTTTTTTACAAATATCCACCTTTGGATCTGTCTAGCAGGAGGAAGAGGACACAAATAGGCTTGTGTGTACGGGTAATGACAAATAGAAAATAAGTGTTTTTGGATTTTTAAAAATCTTTAGGGTTGGATGAATCATTTTAAGAAGAACTCCAAGAAAATCAAATACTTACCCTCGCAGTGGGGTATTGCAAGGGTTAAGTGCATGTTTTGCCTGTGGGGCTCAAATAAACTATTATACCTACCTGATCCTCAGTCCTGTGGCGGTCAGTGCTCACCTCTTTTTGTACTACTACTCTTTTTGTACTATCGGTATTTTGCCCATAGTACCATTATTGGCCAATATGTTTCGGCACCCAAAATTTCAGTGCATTCCTATTAATAATAGGCTACAACAATTCTCTCTATCCTACGCAGTGGCAATACCCATCACCTAATGTGACAGAATCAAAACACCAAAATGTTTACCTCTTTGCCTATATCAAAATAATTGAATATCTTCAGAATGGAAACCAAGGACCTAACCACCCACCTTTTCTTCCATCGAAACCGGAACACTCTAGCAATGCACTGAAATTTTTGGGGGAGAATGAGTCGCAGCTTATTCATATGTAAATCGTTCCACCCACTCATATGTGAATATCACAGCCGAGAATATTTTCACTGGGGGGGCGGTAGCCACTATCTTGGTTATTTTGGTTTCCCCTGTCTGCCTGACATCTTGTGTCCGGGTTTCAGCTGCCATGAAACCCGGACACAACATTAAAAACCCGGACTGTCCGGGTGAATCCTGGACAGGTGGCAACCCTAACCTAGCCCAATAGGTTAGATAGGAAGCCCCATAACTATGTCAGATCAGCAACAGCTTTCTCCAAGGTTTCTCCCACAAGTATACACTTCGGAGGACATTTGTCAAAGTGTTTGCGACTTTTTTCTTCAAAAATGATGCTAAAGAAATGCAATTGAACTTGACCGCTTTTGTGATAATCTTCCATTACTAAGTCCGACAGACTTTTGTATCCATAATTATACATAGAATAGTCGCAATCTTGAGAAGCTTTTCTGAGGACTTCTTAATATAGTGCAGTGCAAATAATGCACCATTCTGCTTCTCATCTGCCTGCATGTCTATCCCCCCTTGTCATATTGCTATTCTCTCTTACCAACTCTTAATGGTCTGCTTCCTGTCCCCCCAACATTTCCCCCAATATTAAGAAAGCAGTTTTCCTGGTCATGACTCCCAGCATTCATAACACACCTTCCACCTCCTCATGTATTATTTCCCCTCCTCTTTTAGTTTATAAGCCCTCAGGGGCAGGGCCCTCCTTACCATCTTTTCTTGAATTGTATTGCAATTGTAATGTCTACCTTATATTGTAAAGCGCTGCGCAAACTGTTGGCGCTATATAAATCCTGTATAATAATAATAATCCCTTCCATGCAGAACACTTTTCCCCTATCAATCTCTCTCTCCTATCATGCAAAAATAACACATCATCTTGGCTCCCCCACCTTCCTTAGACAGGATGCACCTTTCCTTACACCTCCCCATTCCCAGACATAACTCATTTCTCATAGCCATCTACACCGTCCTTTACACAATGCACCTCTCTTGTTGAAAGATCTGTGAAAGGGTGGTGCAGTTGTGTGGGTGGAACCATGCTCAGCTGTGCCATTTAAAAAAAATCAGAGCAGCCTGTGGGGGAGAAGAACCCTACAATTCAGGTGAGAGGGGGGGGGGGTTTGTTACACTCTGAATATGAATGCAACATGGTTAAAGCCTTTAAATGATATAAATCAGTCTTCTTTGCTTTTCAGCCCCTGTCAAATTTAGGTTGGTCTCAACTTTCATGTATATACTGTATATAACTGCACCCATAATAAGATGTCTTTCATATTGCATATCATATGCATTTCCTTAAGAACTTCTTAGTTCAGTGGTGATGCCAATTAGGGATGCACCTATACTGGTATTTCGGAGTATCGATATTTATCTTTTAATACTCGCCAACACCGAGTACTGGTACTTTTTCTAACATGGAGCCGGCTTCTGGAGCAATCGAGAAGCCGGACGGCAGGTAATAACACGTCGCCTGGCTTCCTGATTGCCAGGGAAACAGGCTCCATGCTGTGTGGCTGGCTCGATGCTAATCGGCCGGGAAGCTGGCTTTCCAGCCAATCAGCATCGAGCCGGCCAAACAGCACGAGGACGGCTCTCCAGTCCGTTCCGCAAGTCAGAGCGGGGAGGGGGGAACCCCTGCAGGGAGCTTTGAGTGACAGTCGCGGCTCTCTGCAGGGAGATGATCGAGAAGTGAGCGAACGACGGTATTTGTACGCTCACTTCCCGATCTATTGCGCCGACGTGTGATAGTCTCATTGTCACACGTCGGCTCGAACTATGAGGTTGAGTTAAAATCACTCACCTCATAGTTCTCCTCTAAGTGTTACGGCTGCATTCATTTTCTTTTTTTTCTGTAGGTCTGACTTATACAGCCATATAACATTCACGCAGGATAATGCTGGCAGCAAGATCCTGCATAAAAAGTGGTCCATACTGTATTTTAAGTCATACAGACGTACACAGGCTTATGTTAAGTCATTCCGTGCATTCCCCACCGCCCCTGCTTACACTGATATTTATATCTCGCCCTGGATGCATTATTCATGTGGCAGCACTGAATGCGCTGAATGATCCAATAATAAGGTCCATTTATGCTGTATGCATGTTTCCACACACATTTACATGTGCACAGTGTAGAATATAATCAAAGTTGGACCGCGCATGCAGAATTTACTTGTTATGGCTTATGCAGCTACACACTAAGAACCAAAACAGTATGAATTGGCCCAATTAATTACGGATCGAAACCAGGGGCATCCCGAGGCCGGGTGTCACCCGGAGCAGAGACCAGGTGACACCCCGTCGGGACATCATCGCCCATGCGCGAGATGTCACTACGCACATGCGCTATGACATCATTGTGCATGCGCGGCCATCTAATTGACGCCTGCCGGCGGCCGTCTTGGTAATGGTCGCCGGCAGAGAGAGAAGGGGACGTTCACCCGGCGGGATGAAGTATGGCGCCGGGTCCCCTCCTCTCTCCTGACACTGTCAGGCTCTCCGCGCATGACCGAGTGCCCGACTTTTTAGAGGGGGTGACACCAAAATGACTGTCAGTCATTTTGGTGTCACCCCTCCAATGGTGTCACCCTGGTGACGCCACTGGTATGAATGCAGCATATTGTACACTTGTGTGCATGAGCCCTTATTCTTACTCACTGCACGGTCTCCATGGAGGAGCAGTGTTCTCACCACAGGAAAGGAAGTGAAGTGTGTCAGGACTACAGAACTCCTCCCCCTTTCCATTACATAAAGAGGAGGTTTTTGGTAGCTCACAGAGGTAACCTGGGAAGGGCTGATAACACTGCAGAGTGCACTGGATTTCGGGCAGAACTTTTATGTTAATATAACATAATTTCTGATGGTATAGACCTGGGTTAGGCAACCTCGACACTCCAGATGTTGGGGAACTACAAGTCCCGTGAGACATTGCAAGACTCTGACAGCCACAGGCATGACTCCAAAAGGCAAAGGCTTGATGAGATTTGTAGTTTTAGTTCAGGTAGGGGGCTGAGGTTAACTACCCTTGATATAGACCACATATGTTAATTACAAGGCCCGCTACAAGATTCTCTTAGGCCCGCTAGTCCTGAGCTGTGTACCAACAAGCAGGGTCCATTTTTATTTTTTCACTAGCCGGCGCTTGGAGTGGCAATTCAGCCGGCCACTCTCTAAGGACCCCACACCTCCACGTTTCAGCACCTTCCTCTTCTCGCCGGCATGTATGCCCTCGGCCACACCTCCCTCCTGGGCCGCAAGTGTCTCATCGCCAGCACATACCTCTGCCTCAGCAGTTCGTGGTAAGTCCCGCTGTGCGTATCCGGGACTGACTGACAGGAGTGTCATATAATGGACAGGGACTGCTGACACTTGTAGTGCCCTCAGACGGGACTGTCATATGATGATATGGCTATCCTGGTGTCCTGTGTGTGAGATCACTAAAAGTGTCAGCAGTCCCTGTCCAATATATGACAGTCTTGTGTGTGAGGGCACATTACATGGACAGGGACTGGTATCACTTGTAGTGCCCTCACACACAGGATTGACATATAATGGACAGGGACTGCTGACACTTGTAGTGATCTCACACACAGGACATTAGGACTGTCATATAAAGAAGATATGACTGTCCTGTGTGTGAGAAATTTGACACCCCTGATATAGACGAAAAGAGAGCATATAAGTGTATTGTAAGAGTTTTTCACTTCAGCTTCATCCGATACATTAATCCCAATTTTAAATAAAATAGGGAAATGTTAATACATCTTCCAGGATCTTACTGCTGCCTGGGACCGCACTGGGCTGATTTCCTCCCACTTATTCCAGTGACACCGGGCTTAGAAATGATAGCAACGGGGACACTGGCACACTACATCGCAGACAGCAGTAAAAACTAACAAAAGGTGTTATAAATTGCTTATTTATAGAGATATACTCATTTTGTTGCTCTCCCTACAGGAGACATTTCCCATCACTTCAACAAGTGAGAGGAAAACCACAAACAGTGACATATATAGCAATAAAATACTAACAAGGTATTTGTCCAGTCCCCCCTCTGACCTAAGCTGAAAACTTTTGCTGTATTGAACATTATAAGCTCTTTGTACAAACAACGCATGAAAGGTTAGATGTATTTTATAACATTTTATTAGAACAAAAACGTAAAACATTTACGGAAACACTTTCAACCATGTGTGCTATCTTCTTGTTCATGCACAAATAAGACAACAAAACAGAAAGAACAGTAAAAAAAAAATAAACTGGTAAGAAATATTTAACTGAGAAATGTCTTTGAATTCAAGTCAACAGTATTTTGTTTATACTGCAGGTTTAACGAACCATAGTGCAGTAACAGTCCAGTCTTACAGTAACAGAGTGACTTTTAATCCACTTCCTCAATGGTAGGTCCGGAGCTGCTGCCTGGAGCACCACAGCCTGAACCTGGCATACCTTCTGGCATGCCACCCTGGTACAGCTTGGTAATGATGGGTTGGCACACCTTCTCCAGTTCCTTTTGCTACGAAAGGCCAGTGCTTCATGTCAGACTGCACCACGTGATCATCAAAGTGCCTGCCAATCAGCCTCTTGGCGTCAAAGACGGTGTTCTGGGGGTTAAGAGCCACCTGGTTCTTAGCAGCATCTCCGACCAGCCTCTCTGTGTCAGTAAAGGCCACGTAGCTGGGGGTGGTGCGGTTCCCCTGGTCGTTGGCGATTATCTCCACCTTGCCATGCTGGAAAACCCCCACACAGGAGTAGGTGGTGCCCAGGTCAATGCCGATGGCCACACCTTTCGATGCCATGTTGTCAGACGGAAGTATCAGTGGAGTCTTGCAGTGAGGTAGCCGGGATGGAGGATTCTTTCTGCTGTATTTTTCTCAGTGATCGGAGGTAGCAGCCTGTGTTACATTCGCTGTATAGCCGCTGTGCTCGCTCTCTCCAAACGTCACCCGTCAGTGTAGAGTAGATAATAACTATCGCCCCAGTATACGAAGCCTATATATATTCGCCTCCCGTGTGGTTACGTCACGCCACCTCCAACCAATCGCAAAGCTGTCCTCGCTATGTTGTTTTCGTCACTTAGCAACATTCCCGAAGCTTCCGGAGACTTCCCCCGCAGCCAGCCAATCGCCAAGCACCCGAGACGCAGAACATTCCCGAAGCTTCCAGCTCGAGAGAGCGCCGTCCAATTAGCGGCGGTGGGCTAGTCAATGAAGAGAAGCTTCTCGACGTTTCCAGGCGGAGCTGTCAGTCACGCTGCAGCTTGGCCAATCAGTGCTTCGAGGGGGCGGGGTTAAGCGCTGGACGAGTCTAGAATTCTTCACAGAGTGACGCAGCGGCTTTGGCGGAAGAAAGAACCATATATGGTAAAAAGTGGGCGGCTCACCCTGCTGGTCAGCCTTCACTTATACGAGTGGTGTAATGTTATAGTCCTATAGGGAGAGGGGTCATTGGATTTAGTTCAGGATCATTGTGCTGTATTTATGCTGAAAGATGACAGCACTTCGTCATGTTATTATGATAGTGACGTGATATTAAACTAGCTTTAGACATATAGAGCTGGAGTGGGCGCACTCCGGCTCTCCAGCTGTTGTGGAACTACAAATCCCATGAATCATTGCAAAATTCTCACAGCCACAGGAATAAAACCCAGAGACAGATGCATCATGGGATTTTTTAGTTTCACCACTAGTGATGGGAAGTTCGGATCTTTCAAATAAATCGGTTCGGCTGACAAGCCAGTGAACCGAAGCTCAGGAGCTGCCTGAGCCTTCATAGAAGATCTGAATCAGAGGACTCTGATTCAGAGAAGGGTGTCAGGCAGCTCCTGGGGTACATTGATCCTAACGATGTCAATAAAGGTGAAACAATGTTAAGTGAAATAAAATAAATAAAAACTAAAACCAAAAATTGTGTATTAAAGAAAAAAAAAACATTTATTTTTTTTGTAAATGTGTAATTATCTGCCCCACTGTAGAGGTCATGGTTGTCGGAACTAAACAAATCCAAGTATCCAGGGGTGTGAAAAACTCAGGACTGGACACTGGAGGGGTAAATAATATCATTAAAAAGGAGGTTTAAATTTATTTTTATGGTATTAAAAAAAGACCGCTCTCTCATTTTATTATATAGCTACTGAATGAGACAGATGTTTCAGAAGGGATGCCTGTACCTTTAACATATATATATATAAATATATATATCTCCTTGAGAAGCCAATTTGATCCTAAAGGGTTAAACCATAAATCTGAATGAGGATCTCCTCTAATCTAAACTATCTCTGTCCCTTATCACAAGTCTTTAACTCAAATAATCGAAAGAGTTTACTGAGTTAAAGCATCAAATGAGTCTACTAACTAAGTAAACTCATTCGATTATTTTAAAGGAGAACTATGAGATGAGTGATTTCCACTCACCTCATAGTTCTAGCCGACCTGTGACAATGAGACTGTCACAGGTCGGCTCAGTAGATCGGGAGGTGAGCGAACATATACCGGCGTTCGCTCACCTCTCAATCCTGTCACGGCTCTCTGCCGTGACAGGGGAGAGGCTGGATTCCCCTCTCCCCGCTCCGATCTGCCAGCGCTGACTGGCGGAACGGACGGGGGAGGGGGCGGGTACAGCTGGCTCTGCCTCTAGATAGGCAGAGCCAGCTGTCACTCACGCAGCTGGGCGGATCCCGTCAACTACGTCGGGATCCGCTCCAGGTGCGGCGTCTCAGTATACCGCGAGCTGTAGCTCGCGGTATACTGAGCATAGGGTGATGGGAGGACGCTAGTTTGTGTCCTCCCGTTACCCTAAGGAGAACTATGGGGAAAAACACTGACCCCATAGTTCTCCTTTAACTAATAGATTCTTTCGATTCTTGGCCTCAGCCGACTCATATGATTTAGACTCTGTGTACTGTGACTCAGATGTGATTGGTTGCAGGGGTGGGCTGGAAGGGGAGGGGCTAGCAGAAGCCTGCCTTTCACTCTAGGGTCATATTACAAGCACCGCTAGCTAGAGTCTCTGCTATATATCACACTGAGCTGCTGCGAACGGATCAGCTCACTCAGCTGAATTGACTCCACCAGTTCAATGAACTGGACATCTCTATTCACCACAGCTGGAGGGCCAATGGTTGCCTATCCCTCATATAGGGGATTATTTACTAAAACTGGAGCAGCTGGAATCTATAGCAGTTGTCCATGGCAACCAATAGGCTTCTCTCTTTCATTTTCAAAGCTTGACAGAACAAACTGCTGAGTGGAGCTGATTGGTTGCCACGGACAACTGCTCCAGATTCTAGCGATTGATAACTACAGGGGAGTTTAGGTAAGGGGTGGGCAGCTCTAGCTGTGGTGGAACTACAAGTCCCATGGGGCATGGTAAGATTCTGACAGCCACAGTCATGACTAGCTGAGGAATAGTTATGATGGCATTTGTAGTTTTGCTGGCTGGAGTGCCGAGGTTGCCTACCCCCGGTTTCCTATGTGCCTTGTCTGCTCCACAATGCAGTGAATTGCGTTAAAATGCAGCATGTATGCATTGTAGCACGATACAACACACATCAAGGGTTCGTTTACACCAGATGCAGTGCGTTCCGGCCAGAACGTACTGCATAGCATTGCGTGGTGGGGGCGGCCCATTGAAGTGAATGGCAACGTAGCCACGCCCTCGGCCGCAATGCGATCGGCCGTACGGGATCGCAAGGCACATTGTGCCTGCGGTCCGATCAAAATAGTGCTTGCAGCATTTTGATTGCACCGGACTGCAGGCAAAATGTGCCTTGCGATCCCGTGTGGCCTATCGCATTGCGGCCAGAGGGCGTGGCCCACGGTGCTATTCACTTCAATGGCCCGCCACGCCCCCTCCTGCCCCACAAAAAAGTGAGCCGGCCGCAGAGTAGTCTGGCCAGAATCGTCCGGAACGCACTGCATCTGGTGTGAACGAACCCTACAACACACGTCAGCGCAATGTACAGGAACTAAAGGAAAGAAAAATGTTACTTTGACTCTTCCAGGAAATAGCACTGAAAAATGGTCAACAATGCATGGCAATGTGTACAAAAAATGCATGTTAAAGTGGAACTACACCCTCCTATCCTTTGCAGGAAGGAAGCATCTTGGCCTTTATTTGGCTTGCAGTTGTCATGTGATCAGTTATGACACCAGCCATTGGACGGCTTTGTAAGCTGACATAAGCACACTGGCAACCTTTACTTTGATTACTAGAGCCAAACCTTGTAAGAAACTGAGGATACCTGTGACAACTGTCTAGGAGGGGATTTCCCTCCGATTGGAAAGATATCCTTTGACTTCCTGTTAAGTCTGTAGAACAGGAAGTATAGGGAAATCTCCCTAATGAGACACAGATGTCAGAAAAAATGTCTACAGAATGGTGGATAGGTGGGAGCCAGGTGCAGTGTGTGTGTTCAGTGACACTGAAATTGCACCTGGCTCCCACCTGTCCACCATTACAGTGACACTGGCAGTGCCTGTAGGTGGTAGTGCATTGTCAATGTTACTGGAATGGTGGACAGGTGCACATACCTTTCCACTGACACCCACAGGCACTGTAAGTATCACTGGAATGGTGGATAGGTGACAGTGTCTCTGGAAAGGTGTGTGCCTCCGGCCTATCCTCCATTTCAGTAACACTAACAGTGCACCTGACTGCTACCTACAGGCAGTGTCAGTGGAATGGTGGATAGGTGGGAGCCAAGTGCATACACCAACCATTTCAGTGATACTGACTGCATATACATACATACATACATACATACATACACTTCCTCATCTGGCGGCATGGCTGGTCTCCAGATCTCAGCAAAATCGTGGGGACGACAGCAGCCTCCAACATCGCTGAAGGCACCTCTTCATCCTCCTCCTTCTCCCGCCCACTGCTTCTCCTCCCATTGCCGGGACAAGGGCATCTGGTCAGTGGACACAATAGTAACCCCCAGTATTGGTGTCAGTGGCAGGGATCTCAAGTCTCCCTGATGTTCAGGGAGTCTCCCTCTTTTGGACAGCAGCTCCCTGATGTTCGCGAGAGAGGCATTTTCTCCCTGAAAGGTTTACTCTGAGTAAACCTTTCCGGTAAGCTATCAGTGGGTAAAGTTTCAGAGTGAGGCTTGCCTCCTGGAGGAAGGTCATGTGATCTCTAGAGTAGCCTCAGAACGAGGCTTGCCTCCTGGAGGAAGGTCATGTGATCTCTAGAGTAGCCTCAGAACGAGGCTTGCCTCCTGGAGGAAGGTCATGTGATCTCTAGAGTAGCTTCAGAACGAGGCTTGGCTCTCAGAAGGAAGAAGCTACTTGCTGCACAGAGAGGGCGGACATAGACTACTATTGAGAGCAGGTACAGGCACTGCTGCAGGGTTGAGAGAGTGCTGTTTGTGGATAATATAGAATCAATTATATGTCCTGGTTGTCTAGTTATAGAGAACATTTATTTCATTTGCTGCCCATAGCAACTAGTCAACTGTGTATCAGGGACTTTACTCCTCAACGGTTTAAAAAAAAGGTATTGGGCTGTCTAATAAATTGTGACCTTTACACTGACAGATACTTGAACATCAATTCACAAATTGTATGTATGTATGTATGTTCTGATGACGGCCGCTGTAAAAAAAAAACCGAAAAAACTGAAAGGGCACCTCCCTAAAATGAGACGGCAACCTCCCTGAAATAAGGTTTTGCAGGTTGGGATGTCTGCAGTGGACACAATAATAACCCCCAGCATTGGTGTCAGTGGCAGTGGTGGAACTACCAGGGTCGCGGCCGCGACCGGGCCCTGGAGTTCGGTTACTTGGAGGGGGCCCAGGACAGGAGGAAGGGGCCACTGGTGACCGTTGATTACCAGTCCCGGGACCTCTTCCTCCCGTCCTGGGCCCTACATGCTTCACGCTGCTCCCCTCATCTTGTTCCGGGCGCAGCGTGAAGCATCATCCAGCCGGGCAGCAGCCAATGAGAGGGAGCGGTGTAATCCCCGCCCCCTCATCACACAGAACTGCCGCCAAGTGCCGAATAGAGCTGCTGCGGACACGAAGGGGGAGACAGGGAGCTGGAAGTATCAAGGAAGGTGACATGGGGTCCGGGAGCGGAACGGAATGAAGGGGGAGATAATGG
>NW_017306738.1:633589-634234 GCF_000935625.1 Nanorana parkeri
ACACAATAATAACCCCCAGCATTGGTGTCAGTGGACACAATAATAACCCCCAGCATTGGTGTCAGTGGACACAATAATAACCCCCAGCATTGGTGTCAGTGGACACAATAATAACCCCCAGCATTGGTGTCAGTGGACACAATAATCAATCGTAAAAATATGGTGAGTTGGTATTGCTAACGAACGATTATCGAAATCAACGTTGGTCTGTGCATGATGGGCTATTTGAGCTAGAATCGAAAGAGGGTTTTTGGCAGATGGAAACCCCTGATGGAGAATCTATAGGTGTATGGCCAGATTTAGCTGCCAAAATGATCCCCTCCAGTGCTATGTCCCTCCCTCACCATTGCTTCTATCTTCTCCTCGGTCTTCCTCCTGATTCGGCAGCTTCAGCTTCTTCATTGACCGGCTGGCATGATGTAACTCCCACACATGCTCAAGGGAGTCACTTCCCCTTGTGCATGCCAGGTCTGTGCACTGAGCTGCGTATGTGCAGGTCAGCATACAGAAAAACAAATGCTGACAGATGGAAAGAAGCTTTTATGGCTTACACAGTCTCTTCTGACATAAAAAGCCTACCAGTCATCAATTTCTTGCGGGGGGAGGGGGGAAACGCTCGTCCCTCCTCGCCGACCCCCACTACTC
>NW_017306738.1:634428-636121 GCF_000935625.1 Nanorana parkeri
ATAATGTTTTTTACTTATTTGTTTCTTCATTTTTTGTTTATTTTATAATTTATCGATTTTTATTTATTTTATAATTTTATACGTTTTTATCAATTTTAATTTTATTTTTTTTTCACTTAACTTAATTGCTATCACACAGGCGCTAACAAGCCCCTGTGTGATAGCATTTGAAGGTGACAGGTTCCCTTTATTAAACCTGTCACCTCCAATACAGATTTTCTAGCACAGAAGATCGGAGAATGGACATTCTTTGGTCTGCTCCTTGCTCTCCATTCTCGAGAGAAGATCTGTGGCTTGCGGGAAGAGAGGTAGACGGTGGGGGGGGCTGAGGGGGAGGACGGACAAGCAGGCTGCATACCAGTGATCTCATCGGCATCACCTGTAAACGAACGAGCGGCTTCCCCCGCTGTACATTTAGTTCTTCTTCGCCCAAAGCAGAGCTAAATGTAGAAAACAACTACCCGCCTGGTACCTGGAACTTCATAGGAATCCCTGCCACGCCCCTGCCGGGCCTCGGTTGGCCTTGTGGGAAATCCAGCCCTGGGGACACTTTACTTCCACTTTATAGTAGAGCTATACTTAACTCCCCTCCAGGGGGCTGCCTTGCTGGCACCAATATCTTCTCGCCAGCTTCAGGATCTTTGGCCATCTGAATTGGCCTGGTCAAGATGATGTAACTTCCGTACATGCGCAGAGTGGTCCATTCACCCCGGCCCCCAGTATGCCGGGAATTTACACTGAGCTGTACAGGTGAAGCTCATTGTGCAGTTTAAGAGGTTTGGTAAGGGGGTAAGGGGAACGTAACAATTCTTTATTGAAGAAGAACTGTAGTGTGTCACTTCTACTATATGGCCCCATTCACACTGAGCGATTTATCGCGCGATTTTTGCAGCGATATCGCTCATATTTCCACGCAATATCGCGCTATGTAGCTTCTCCAATCCATTTCAATGGAGCTGTTCACATCTAGTCGCTCAATATCACTTGTAGCTCGTCGCTGTAGCTTGTCGCTCCTACATGACCCTTTTTTCAAGCGATTTCGAGCGATTTTGCTCCTGATTGCATACAGCCCAATAGGAAGATGTCGCGCGACACGTCGCTCAATGTCGCTCGTCGCGCAATATTGCTCAAAATCGCGCGATTTTCATGTCGCTCAGTGTGAATGGGGCCTAAATAAAAAAAACTCCCTTCTCGCAGATTTTAAAAATAACGCCAAAGTTCCACGTTAAATATACAGTTACACAGAAGTTGCTAAAAACACCTTTCGGTTTTTACTGATGTTTGTATCCCTGATAGAAAGATTCACTCTCCCTCCTGATCACCAATGTCACAAGGGATACAAGTGGGTTACACCAAACAGTGTGAGTTGTCATCAGAACAGGAATAGAGAGGAAATCTTACAATGGGGACACTTGTTCCTGTGATATCTGTCTACAGAGAGGATTTCCCTCACATTAGAAATATATCTTCTCACCTGTTTTTATTAGAGTATAGCTCTGTTTTATGTGATAAGAAATTACCCCCATAGATAATAACACCAGAGATATTAACCCCAGAGATTATAGCTAGAGGTGCACCAAAATGGAAATTTTAAAACCGAAATAAAAAAAATTGTCAGGCCGAAAATGTTTTTTATTTTATTTTTTAAAATATTTTATTTTTTATAAACTTTTAATTTTTTTATATTTATTTT
>NW_017306738.1:639179-640710 GCF_000935625.1 Nanorana parkeri
GGGGGGTTTACTTTTTTTATTTGTGACTTTTATTTTTTTTTACTTTTTTTGTTTGTGACTTTTATTTTTTTAAACTTTTTTTATTTATATAGATTTTTTTTTTACACTTATTGTTATTGCTATTACATAGGGGCATACCATCCCCCTATATAATAGCACAGGTACACTGACAGGTCCTCTTTATGGAGACATTAGGGGTCTCTAGACCCCTAATGTCACCTGGAGACCCCATAAGAAGCTGATGAAGCACAGATTTGCTTCATCAGCTTCTTCTCTCTGACTGACTGACAGGTGAATGCGGAAGTGATGTAATACACATCACTTCTGCATTCACACTACAGAGGGAGAACAGCAAGGAGCTGATCTCCCTCCCTCCTCCTCCTGACGCCCTCCCGAGCCAATCCCGGGCCGCAGATGGGCTAGCGGATCCCGGGATTAAAGGTGAGGGGTCAGGAGGGGAAATGGTGGTACTAGCGTTTCTGCAGCCGTTAACGGCTGTAGAAACGAGCGGGTCTTTCCTGCCCGTGCGAGCAGGAAAAAAATGCCGTCTGGACACAGCAACCCGCGGATGCGAGTCTGCCGTCCGTCCGTTTTTTCTTAACGGGCGGACGGCAAGAGGTTAGAATAGAAAAAGAGATTGAGGACACAAAGTCCTCTATCTCTTTTTCTGTATCCCCTGTTATAAATGAACAGGAATCCTTTATACTGAGTGTTCCTGTTCATTCATAGCATGAGGACAGAGTATGCTTACTATAACTTCAACTATGAATGAACAGGAAGTGATGTATCAGGAGGTGATGTAGAACACTCCCATTCATAATTGAGGATATAGTAATCATACTCTGTTCTCAACTATCTTCAAACACTCAGCGATCACTGAGTGTTTGTTCCGCTCTCCATCCTGACCGCTTTCACAGGAGGCTGAACGAGCGGAGCAGGGAGGAGAGCTCAGCCTCCTGTGACAGCGCGGGCTGTCTTCACCCACACACCGCTCTGCCAGACTGTGATAGGAGGCTGAGCGGTGTGGGAGGAGAGATGCCGGCCGCTCACAGCGCTCTCCTCCCACATCGCTCGGCCGGCTGTCACACTTTCTCTCTTCCCCGCTGGGACACAGAGCAGCACTCAGCAGGGAGGAAAGAAACCTGGGATGCGCCGATGTATTGGCAGGAAAATTGCACTTTTGGCATAATGCCAAAAGTGCCATTTTCGGCTGATATGTTTCGGCAATCGATATATCGGTGCATTCCTAATTATAACCACATAGATATTAACAGCGGAGATGACTGATTCATGGAATTTTCAATAGGATTAAGAAGGAATGTGTTCCCCCCAGTTGGAGCAAATTGGACCATGCCTTATAGTAGTTTGTTTTGCCTTTCTCTCGATCTACTGTGGCTATAAGGTTCTGTTTATGGTGGTTTTCTATTTATCATTTCATCTTTTTTTTTTTGTTGCACTTAATGGACTTGTGTCTTCTTTCAAACCTGAGCATTTCCTCTTTAAATAACACTCGTTATATAATATATATATA
>NW_017306738.1:640955-654954 GCF_000935625.1 Nanorana parkeri
AATAAGAAAAAAGGAAGGAAGCATCAAGTAAGAAAAACTATTTATTAAATTTGCAAAAGTAAAATAACTTACTGTTCAAACATTCTGGAAAAAAATATTCACATTCAGAATAAAAGCAGAGTCAGAATTTGGCATAATAATTTTATCTTGCTTTATATTTACTGTACACATCTGAAGGAACACCAAATATCAGGCATTCGTTTTTATAGTCAACAAGGAGTTACATTTCTCTGCAAACATTTCATGTCCATAGATTCAGGTACAAAGTGCAATGTTTTTTAAGGCGAATGAACTGAAGTCTCTCTCATTGTTATTTTCTGTAGGTGGGAGTATAGTGTAAAAAAAGTGTACTGTCCAAGTTCTTAATCCACTTCCTCAATGGTAGGTCCGGAGCTGCTGCCTTGCCTGGCTTGAGCACCACAGCCTGAACCTGGCATACCTTCTGGCATGCCTCCCTGATACAGCTTGGTAATGATGGGTTGGCACACCTTCTCCAGTTCCTTTTGCTTATGGCTGTACTCCTCTTTCTCTGCCAGTTGGTTGCTCTCCAGCCAGGCGATGGTCTCCTTACACTTCTCAGAGATGAGCTTTTTGTCCTCCTCACTTATCTTCCCTTTCAAGTTCTCATCTTCCATCGTGCTCTTAATGTTGAAGGCATAAGATTCTAGAGAGTTCTTGGCAGCAATTTTCTCTCGCTGTGCTTCATCATCAGCTTTGTATTTCTCTGCGTCTTGCAGCATCTTCTCAATGTCCTCTTTGCTCAGACGACCTTTGTCATTTGTAATTGTGATCTTGTTTTGTTTGCCGGAGCTCTTGTCCACAGCCGATACATTCAGAATACCATTGGCGTCAATGTCAAAGGTGACTTCGATCTGTGGCACACCGCGGGGAGCAGGGGGGATGCCACTCAGTTCAAATTTGCCCAGGAGGTTGTTGTCCTTGGTCATGGCTCGCTCACCTTCATACACCTGGATGAGGACACCAGGCTGGTTGTCCGAGTAGGTGGTGAAGGTCTGGGTCTGCTTGGTAGGAATGGTTGTATTGCGTTTGATGAGGGCGGTCATGACTCCTCCAGCTGTCTCCAGGCCCAAGGAAAGTGGAGCCACATCTAGTAGGAGCAGGTCCTGCACAATCTCTGACTTATCCCCCATCAGGATAGCACCTTGAACAGCAGCCCCGTAGGCCACGGCTTCATCTGGATTAATACTCTTGTTCAGTTCTCTTCCGTTGAAGAAGTCCTGCAGCAGTTTTTGCACTTTGGGGATACGTGTGGATCCCCCCACCAGGACAATTTCATGAATCTGTGATTTGTCCAGCTTGGCGTCTCTCAGGGCTTTCTCAACGGGCTCCAGGGTACCACGGAAGAGATCAGAGCACATTTCCTCAAAGCGGGCCCTGGTGATAGAGGTGTAAAAGTCAATGCCCTCAAACAGAGAGTCAATTTCAATGCTTGCCTGGGTGCTGGAGGACAGGGTGCGCTTGGCTCTCTCACAGGCTGTTCTCAGCCTCCTCAGGGCCCTCTTGTTTTGGCTAACGTCCTTTTTGTGCTTGCGCTTGAATTCCTCCACAAAGTGGTTAACCATGCGGTTATCAAAGTCCTCCCCACCTAGATGAGTGTCACCTGCTGTGGCCTTTACCTCAAAGATGCCGTCATCAATGGTGAGGATGGAGACATCGAAGGTGCCACCTCCAAGGTCGAAGATGAGAATGTTGCGTTCTCCGCGACTCCCTTTGTCCAGGCCGTAGGCGATGGCTGCTGCTGTTGGCTCATTGATGATTCTCAGCACATTGAGTCCAGCAATGACCCCGGCATCCTTGGTAGCCTGGCGCTGAGAGTCATTGAAGTAGGCTGGGACGGTGATGACGGCATTGGTGACTGGGTGGCCCAGGTACGCCTCTGCTGTCTCCTTCATCTTCAGCAGAACCATAGAGGAGATCTCCTCCGGACAGAAAGTCTTCATCTCTCCTTTATAATCCACTTTGACCTTGGGCTTTCCTCCTTCACTCACCACCTGGAAGGGCCAGTGCTTCATGTCAGACTGCACCACATGATCATCAAAGTTCCTGCCAATCAGCCTCTTGGCATCAAAGACGGTGTTCTGGGGGTTGAGAGCCACCTGGTTCTTGGCAGCATCTCCCATCAGCCTCTCGGTGTCAGTAAAGGCCACGTAGCTGGGGGTGGTGCGGTTCCCCTGGTCGTTGGCGATTATCTCCACCTTGCCATGCTGGAAAACCCCCACACAGGAGTAGGTGGTGCCCAGGTCAATGCCGATGGCCACTCCTTTAGGTGCCATGTTGTCAGACCCTCAGGAACCAGTGCTGAAATATTCAGGCGAAGCAGCTGATGTGGAGAAGTGTGTCTGCGGTGGTCTTCTCAGGGATGCGATCAGATGTATCAGGCTGGGAAGTCTCTCTGCTGAAGCTGGGTAGAGATTCGCTCTGATGTCGGTGTGAAGCTGCTCTTGCTCTCTATACAGCGAGCTGTACCGTGTTCTACGAACTGTCACATTCCCGTGCATAGCTCGCTTATGAATAGGTCGAGTGCTGACGTCACGAAACTTCCAACCAGTCACGGCGCGGTCCTCTACACGCTTACCGTGTCGCATAGCAACTTTCCCGAAGTTTCCCGAGTTCTCCGCAGAGACAGCCAATCAGCGAGCAGCTACATTGAATTCCGCCGGAGAACCTTCTCCACCTTTCCAGGCTGAGACCGAGCTGTCCAATCAGAAGCCTCGGGCTGCCGGAGACGTCAGGGAGGCGGAGAATCTTCGAGACGTTTCCAGAGCTAGCTGTCAGTCAGTGACACTGTCAGCCAATCGGTGCGGAGGGCGGGGCGGGAGGACGTAAAGTCTGGAAGGATCCCTGGAATGAAAAGATTGTACTCCTGCAGATCCTCTAATATGGAGATCCCGGAGAAAAATATTGCAGCAGGGGTTGAGCCGTTGTCTCGGTGCGGTGCGGTGCGGTGGGGTATAAGAAGGTTATATGGAGCCCATTTCAAGTCTATGAACAGTGCAAACCTTTTTATGTTTAATGTATTTTTCAGTTTAGGATGGAGTAGAAAAGAGTTTAACCACTTGCTGCCCAGAGCAATTTCTTACGTTTGCACACACACGATAAAATCTGAATTGTTGGCTAGAAAACAGCTTCAGACCCCCAAGCAATGATATATTTTTCTGAAAGCAGAGGCCCTATAGAATAAAAAGATGCTAGTTGCACGATATTTGTGCAAATGTTTGTCAAACAAGTATTTTTAGGATAAGATACACTAAAATAAAATGTACTGCACAGAAACAGAATATAATGCCCAATTGTTTGGTAAAATATAAAAGTCGGGGTCACGCCGGGTAAATAGATACCCAACATGTCAAGCTTTAAAATTGCGTGCGTCGCAAAAAAACTACAATAACCAAAATTTCACATAGGCGACGCTTTAAATGCTTTCACTGCTTATCAGTTTAGTTCTAACAGTGATTGATGGCCCTAGAATGATTGCTCTCACTCCGACGCTTGCAACGCTATATAACGTGTGGCACAATTTTTTTTGCCCGTAGGCGCATCCGACGCCTGTTTGCGTTGTATGTGTGTGCATGTGGGGGGCGGGGGACTTTAAGAAATTGTTTTGCTCTTTTTATTCTTTTTATGTTACTTTAATTTTTACAATCTTTTTTTCTACACTCAGCTTTATTTCTATCACATAAGGGGCTAACTAGCCCCATATGTAATAGCAAATATAATGTGACAGGTCCTCTTTATGTAGTAACAGTAGAAAGGCATCATGGCACACTCACAAACCAGCATGTAAAACAACTTGTCTCACCACTAAGGACAATGACAGAGGTTTGGATACATGTCTTCTGCAAAGAATGTGTAAGCCGCACTGCCGCGCCAAGGCACCTCTTATAGTGCGGTCCTAACTCTAAACTATGAGAGTCTCCATCTTGGAGCACATAGGGGCAGAAGATATCAAATTGGGTGCAGGCCTGTCAGGAGGACGCCTGTTGGACTACTGTTCAAAGCCCATTTCGTGTGCATCTTACTGTATAACTGGTAACAAATTGTTGAGTGCGTTTGTCGTTTGTTTTGCAGGTCCTCTTTATAGACACATCAGAGGTCTTTTAGACCCCTAATGTCATTTAGGGACCCCAAAGAAGCTGATGAAGCAGAGATCTGTTTCATCAGCTTCTTCTGGTTCTAGGAGCCGGAGGCTGCGCCCAGTGACACCGGTAGTGATGTAATGCACATCACTTCCGGGTCCAGTGATCGGAGGAGCGCTCAGCGGCTGGAAGCCGCTGAAAGGGGGGGGGAGCGGGACACGGCGCCGCACTGTATAAGCGATCCGGCGCCTGTACAGTCGCTGGATCGCTTGTATTTAAACAGCAATCGCTGCCGTCAGAATAATAATAATAAAAAAAACAACAATATAGGAATGAATAGCTAGATTGCTATTGGCTATTTCAATTTGCAATATCCAATACCAAGCTGGCTATTGCACCTGCCCTCTACTGCTGTTAATCAGCAGAGGAGGACCTGATGGAGAACTTCTGGTCCACCTCTGCTGATTGACAGCAGTAGAGGGCGGGTGCAATAGCTAGTCTGCTATTGGCTTTTGCAAATTGAATTAGCCAATACAAACTTGGCTATTCATTCCTATGCTGTTTGTGTTTTTCTCTGACTGACAGCGGCCAGTGGCCGGCGGCTCCGATGTCAGAGAAAAAAACGAAACAAACAGATAGCAGGGAAAGGTTTACTCTGCTAGATAGAGCAGAATAACCCTTTCCGGGAGAAAATGTTTATCTCCCGTGCGGCTGGGAGCCGCTGTCTAATAGTGGAAGACTCCCAGAACGTCCGGGAGAGTTGGGATGTCTGATAATGATGATTGCAATGGGTGATTGGTCAGTGCTGCCATGTGACTAATGACAATCTCTTCTCCCAGGAGAAAGAAGGCTCAGAAGAGATTCTCATTGGTCAGCTCCCCCATAGGCTGTAGTCAAATAAAAGTCCATAAACCCATCGCACTCCTAACCGTCTAGTCCAGGGGTAGCCAAACATGCAACAAGCCCTGCATCATGGGATTTGTAGTTTCACCACAGCTGGAGGGCCGGTGTTTGGCTACCCCTGGTCTAGTCCCTTAAATATAGCGGGTGCAGTGGTGACAAACTGATGGCGCTGTCACAGAATATATAGATGTAAGGACACGGGCACTCCAAAATTACTGAAGAACATGTATTTTATTGACACATGTGCATATAATCATATAACGGCAACATTTTGGGGTCACGCAGGATCCCCTTCAACATGCAAAGCCATATAACGATCACATGATACATCAACATGATGATGATCATGTCATGATACATGACACCCACTGCTCACAAAAAATGGCCAGAATAACATGAGTGTTGTTTTGCTTGCAGAGGACCGAGGTTCAATCAAAATCTCCAACTAACTCACTGCCGGTGCTCAGGAAGAATGGAGCTCTGTACAGTTGCGGTGCGCATGCGCGCATAGCGTTTTCAGAATACTCATCGAGCTTGCCATCTGCTGAATATTGTTAACATGCAGCTGTACAGAGCTCCGTCAGTCTTTGTGTTTTGCAGTCTAGTCAAAATCTCCAACTTGCAAGTACCCGGCAGTGAGGTAGTTAGAGATTTAGACAAGTTGGTGCTTTTGATAGAACACCGGCATTACTGGACCAATGTAGAAGCAGAGTGTCCTAAATCAGGGCAAAAATAACTTGGCAATATTTTTTTTTTTTAATACATAAAGGGGACGTTTAACAATAGAAAGTACTTGGAGCTCCGCTGTAAAATATGTGTAGCTTGTCTCTGATTTTTTTTTTTTAAAGCTTCAACATTCAAAACTAGAGCACAGCCGTGCTGAGACTTCACAAAAATGGCCGCCATAGGACTTCTTCCGCCACAATACTGTGGATCATCACTCTAGTGTCTGAAATGGAAAACACATAATAAGCTTTGTGATTGGTTGGCGTCTTCTCGCGAGGATTTACCGGCATTGAGCACAAACGTGAAGCGCTCGTTGAGTTGTGCGAGGTGATTGTAGCGGAGATCAGCGCGGAGCGGCGGGTGACGTCACCATGGTAAGAGCGGCTGCAGGTGGCCGTGACCAGCGAAGTCGCATGGTCTGAGCATGTGTCTTCCTGAGCTGGCTGGGATCTATTGAAGGAAAATGCTGGGACTTGTAGTCCCAACAAGGCTTTTACCATCATATCAGCCTGTCGGTTCATGATGGGGCACATTTGTAAACAGCGGGGGATTTACTTTGTGTACATTCGCTGCCATTTGCTTGTGCATCCCAGAATGTGACTGCAGATGAGAATATTAAAGTAAATCTAAATCAAAAACCTTTACTTTTCATAGTGGATAGAGTAGTGGATGCCTGACAGTATTTTTTTGCTGCCTTATGGCCCAATTCAAAATATTTTCTTTCACTTCCTGTCCTGAGGCAACAACAGGAAGTGATGGAAAATCTCTCAAAAGTGAGCAAAATTACAGTTGACACCATGGGATCTATTTATAAGGCTTCCAGAGCTTGTTCCTCTGGCAAAACTGCCGGCACATCCGTCCTGTGTGATTTAACCAGTTGTTGTGAGAATGCAACAAAAACAAATGTTAGAGTATTTTCTCTTCTGGTTGAATGTTCTTCAATAGGCTAACGGAGTAGTAAAGTCCCAGTGTATCCTCTCCTGTTCTACCATCCGCATTGTAGTAGGCATACATACTAGAGTTGTTGTTGATCATGCAATCAAAGCTTACTTGAAAAAATCCCTTTTATGTAGTGAGTGCCGCCTTCTGTCTGCCCATCACTTCCAACATCTTCCTGATTTCCCAGTGTGCTTTGCGTCTCTTTCCCTGCTGCTTGATGTGAGCCAATCTCCATTTCTCAAGACTACATAACCCATCATGCATTGCTTCCAGCCAGCTGTGATAATGTTACGTTGTTCAGATGCTGAGTTGTAGTTCAGGAGGCAGGAGAAGTGAGAGAGGTGACACCAGGAAGTGCATATTCACAGGGCTGAGTGAAATGGTGTCAGAGTGTTGAGGAAGTCCATCCTATGGGCATCTTCAGTTTACAGACTTCAAGTTGGATCTGGTAATTCGGAACGGGGTGGAAGTCTTGGAAATTCAAAATGGAAATACAGACTTATTGGCAGATTTTGACCAGAGATGCCCTTTAACCAGCTGTTGTGAGAATGGGGCAAGCTTGCATGTTCATGCTGTTATTTCCCTTCTGGTCGCATTTTCTTTAAAGGAGAACTATGGAGATGAGTGCTTTCCACTCACCTCATAGTTCTAGCCGACCTGTGACAATGAGACTGTCACAGGTCGGCTCAGTAGATCGGGAGGTGAGGGAACACATACCGGGTTCCCTCACCTCTCGATCCTGTCACGGCAGAGAGCTGGATTCCCCCCTCTGATAGCGCTGACTGGTGGAATGGACGGGGGAGGGGGTGGGTACAGCTGGCTCTGTCTCTGTCTCCTAGATAGGCAGAGCCAGCTCTCACTCATGCAGCTGGGCGGATCCAGACATCTATGTCGGGATCCGCTCCGGCTGCAGCGTCTCAGTATACCGCGAGCTGTAGCTCGCGGTATACTGAGCCTAGGGTGACGGGAGGATGCTAGTTTGTGTCCTCCCATCACCCTAAGGAGAACTATGGGGAAAAGCCCTAACCCCATAGTTCTCCTTTTTTAATAGGTTCATTCATACAGAACAATGAATGAGGCCAATACCACATTATGGCCACTAGATGGTGCTGAGGATCATAGGAAATAAATACATGTCGGTAATAAGATACAACAATGTTACAATTCTAGAGATTTCTGAGGGGAATGAACATACAAATGGTAACACTGACGTTATGAGGATAGCGGGGCGGCTGTTTGCCACATCCCATTATCATGGAACATGAAACGGTGAAAACTGACATTGGATAGAACTCTGTATAATGTTATGTGACCCCCATAGATTGGGATCTGAAATATTTGCCATTGATTTGTTTGCCTTGTTTTGTATTTCTGCAGTTGTTTTACTCTTTCTTCAAGTCTCTTGTGGGCAAAGATGTTGTCGTGGAGCTAAAGAATGATCTGAGGTGAGTATTCTGTTCAGTCTTCACCCTCTGACAGCTTTTCGTGTTCAGTTGCTGGGGATTAAACAAAGTAAAAAAACACAGACAAAAGATTGGGGTGAACGTGTGCTTTGGCCACACAAGCTTGTCCGCTCTTTCTTCTGCTTTTGAACTAATTGAACTTTCCTCTTCTTCCAGTATTTGCGGGACTCTGCACTCGGTGGATCAGGTAAGATTGCAAAATTGTTTTCTCTCTTGGCTGTGTTTGAAGTATTACTGTACATAACACACAGTGGTGGCAGATTCCTATCGCCCAACACCCGGGGCTCACAGTTGGGGGGTGCCAGTCAGGTGTTTGTTTTTTTTCCTCCACATTTAGCCCTGCAGCAGGACTACATGTAGAGCAGGGGAGCTGCCACACCTTTCGTACAAGTGATCTGGGTGGCTGTTCAGCTGCCCAGATTGCTAGTAGTAGCTTGCTTGTCCGTCCCCCCATAATCACCTTTCTCCCCACCCCCACCCAGCTGAAGGTGTCGACTAAAGGTTTGTCTACTAAAATCTAGCGGGTTTGGTTGGTCATTTAAGAATTTCTCTAGAATTTCCAATCTTTCTATACTCGGGGAGTAAACATCTGTTATCCTGTTATTACTTCTGGTATTAAGGTTTGAACACGCAATGCAGACACAGATGTAACTGTTGTGATATGTAACATGTCTTTATCTTAAAATCTAGAATAAACCGTCTTATGAAGAAACAATATTGATTATTGTTAAGAAAGGACCAGACATTAGATAGGCATTGATTTAGAACTACTTGCATATGAGATTCTTCATTCTTTCACGCAGAAGTGCAACTAAAATATTCAAATGAAAAACTATATTGGCCATAATGCCATTGCACATATTAGCCGTCCATTCAGGGTGGAACTGGAAGTCAAGAGATTAGTTCTGATTGGATCTCTTCCTAACATTTTAATCTTGTTTTAGTTGAGTAAAATGTCAATATATTTTTGTTATAGTTTAATCATCATAGCTTCGTTTTTATTTAGTTTTAGTCTAATTTAAGTCACTGAAAAAGTGTTGCTGAAAACTATGCCGAAAAATTTTAGTTGACAAAATTAACACTAATGTAAAGTGATGAAGTGTTACCTCTTAGGGCCGGCTCACACCATCTCCAGTGCGTTCCGACACAGTTAGTGGCCGGGAAACGTGGGCATTGCTGTGCCACGAGCTCTGGCGCAGGCGATTGCACTGTGGGCAGGGCGGCATTCACTTTGTAAACCAATGCATTCCAGCCACTAACAGTGCTAGAACGCACTGGGGATAGTGGGAACCCGCCCTTAAACTGGAGAT
The DNA here is from genome assembly GCF_000935625.1 of Nanorana parkeri. Classification (NCBI taxonomy): domain Eukaryota; kingdom Metazoa; phylum Chordata; class Amphibia; order Anura; family Dicroglossidae; genus Nanorana; species Nanorana parkeri. The sequence continues at coordinate 650,394 of NW_017306738.1, forward strand.
CTGCAGTCAAAGAAAGGGCCTGGTGTACAACACTGCTAGAACTCCCATCAGATGGTAAAAGGATGCCGGTGCATATGATCAAAGTGTGTGTATCCAGAGGGGTAATGTAATCCCGCAGGGAAAGTCACCCAACTCATGGCCAGCAAGAAGGTTAACCTCTCAGTGAAGCTAGGTATGCAAACTGTTGGTAGCGGGCGCTGCAACTGTCACTCAATGCGAGAAAAAAAAAATAGTCCTCCTCAAAGCTTTGAGTGCCAGTTGCAGCGCCCGCTACCAACAGTTTACACATCTTTTTACATTACCATACATATTGGAACATTATGCAGCAAGTATTTGGATTCATTAGATCTTTACTAAACCGCAACAATGTATTTACAGATTAAGTGTAAATCCCTTTTAGCCAGCGCTTAGACGTAGACTACAAGCGGAGTCTGATCTGAAATGCAGCTTGAATTGCTCATTTCATTATGAAAGCTTCTTGCCTGCTTGTCTGAGTTCAGTACTTCCTGGGCCTGGAAAATGAATGGAGCAAGTAAAGTCAGATCTTCTGATCTGCAGATTTGTTCCAGGCGAGTGGCTCAAAGTCTGTAAGGCAGAGGATCTGCATGACAGCCAGGCAGCTAGCATCTTCTGATGGGAGCCCTCAGTGACGGCCTCTATATTGCTTTAATTTCCTATTCTCTCTTTTATATGTAATCCATGCTAATGCAATGTAATACTTCTGCATGTATTTTCAGTATCTAAACATCAAACTGACGGATATCAGTGTGACAGACCCGGAGAAATATCCACACATGGTGAGTAACCATTTCCTTAACTGCTTGTGTCTTTGTAATATCCCCTTCACACACCGTACCGATGTACCCCAGAATCCAAGGGGTGCTGGAACAACAGGTGGATGGAGACACCGATGGCAATCTAGAAGATATGTTGTCCAAAAGCACACCTAGCCTGATGAAGGGGTCCTGTGAGGCTCCGAAACGTTGCATTCACATGTCATGCTAAAGGAATACGAATAGAGGACGTTCTGAAGCAGAATGGTGTGCGAACAACATATCTTCTAGATAATCTGCAGTGTACAGTCACGTCAGCCAGCCTGCACAAGTCAATCACAGGCAGCAGCTGCACTCATATCCAAACAAAACATGCATGCAGGGCCGTATGTGCCTCTCAGCACATGTAGCCCTGTATGCTTGTAGATAGGGATGCGCCGATACCGGGTACAAGTACTCGCCCAAATGCTCCGATACCAGAACTTCTGGTCAGAAGGAGATCTCCTCTGACCGGCAGGGCCAGAACATGGAGCCGGATTCCCATCCAATCGGCATGGATCGGTTAAGCATGGAGCCGGCTTCCCGGCTAGTCAAGAACCCGGGCGGCAGGTAATGACATGCCGCCTGGCTTCCTGGTTGCCCAGGAAGCCGGCTCCATGCTAACAGAAGTACCGGTATCGGGGTGTTTAAATAGGCTGAATGGTGACGGCTGTATGTTGCAACTGGCACTCCCAGCAGAAAAATACATGTGTGCATTATACAACTGTTTCCTGCCATGTGTATAAGACATGCAGTGGCAAACAACCCCCCCCCGAACACTTTAAATAGCAGCCCTGATGCCTCAGTCTTGTGTTTTGTGCACATCAGCAGGCATTTCCCCTGTTACAGGATCTTGGACACCTCCCTCTATCCCAGGGGGCTACTCCCTTTCTTAGGCCAGCTGAAAAGACGGACCTTGCCCTCTTGGAATGTTGGTGGGGACCCCTGGCTGCTTCCACTTTTGGGGCTTAGTGCCTGCACTTTCCCCAAATGTGTACATCTTGCTGGTGGTAGAGGGAGTAGCACTGTTGTCACGTCTGACAATTTGCTTCCAGCGGTGCCAGCATCAGGGAAGCCTGAAACCGCATGGCCGCACTCTGCTGTAGGTTGGAGTGGTCTGGAGCGGTTTGTCTTGCGGTGCTCAGCCATCTTCTTGCATCCGCAGACAACTTTCCAGTGAAACAGACGGCAAGGTAATGGTTGCTCCTGCATTGGTTTCAATATGGAGGACCCTAATGTCTGTCTGGTGGTGAGACGTGGTATACATTCTTTGCATTTCCTATTCCCTGTTAAAGTTTTCTTCTATATAGGGTTGCTGGTATCATTTTTCTTAATGCTATAACCACTTTATTGTCCATCCTTTCACCTCTTTAACTGCAGAATTAGAAGTGGAATGAGACAGATTTATAAGGATATTAAAAATAACAAAATAATGAACAGTAGTAAAATGCGAATAAAACGGCCCAGAGTGAGGCTATTGATCAAAAGATATTTAATGGTAAAGGAATCCTATACAAAAGAAGCTTGCATGCTGCCATTGATAACCTTACCTTATCAAAGTGCTAATTACCTGGCTGTCATGACCTTGGGAGTTCTGACTTCACTCTGACATTTGTTATTCATGCGTCTGTTTTGGAGCCAATTGTACAAAATCGGTAAATGGTCACTCGCACTCCAACTTGATGCAAAGTCAATACCTTTTATTGACTGGGATAGTGTCTCACTTATAGCGAGCCAAACACGGCCAGACAACTGGCAGTTTTAGAAAGGAATATATTACTTCCATTACACGTCAACTTTAAAGTGAGCCTGTCAGGGTTGCAGTTTTCAGTCACAGTCCAGGCTTCCATCCAGCATTGTAGGCTTCCATTTCTAAATGGCAGCGGTGCATGTGCTTAGTCAGGAGTATCAGTTTGTAGTGCCGCATATGTGTGCTCTGCTCCAGAACTTCCACTCCGGCATTGAATGAAGCCTTGGCTCAGCATCTTGAACCTTCAGAAGTCTTTGATTTTTCTTAATCTGCCTTTTGCCTCTTTCCTCTGACTTGGCTTTAATACTTTTGCTCTCTTGGACAGCTGTCTGTGAAGAACTGTTTTATCCGGGGCTCTGTGGTGCGCTATGTCCAGCTTCCGGCTGATGAAGTGGACACTCAGTTACTCCAGGACGCAGCAAGGAAGGAGGCGGTCCAGCAGAAACAGTGACCTACTGGGGCAGACTTCTTCCTTTTTTTTTTTGTGTCTGACGAGTGCTGTTTGCCTTGTTTAGACTGGTCTATGTATCCCTTCTGTCAGACGCAGTCAAGCTCTTGGACAATTATCCAACATTAAACTCCTTTTTCTGCAGGCCAATGTGACAACCTGCTGGAGATGAAGACTCAAAGTCCACGATCAAATAAATATTGTAACTTTTTATGTTTTTGTTTTTTTTATTTTCGTTCTACAACTGTACAGCTTGAACGAAGGCCACAAGAATGCTGATACTTGACAAAATTCTCTGGGCTCGTTCTGCAGGCTGGTGCAAATGTTTTTGCTTATATCTTGAAGGTCTTCAGTTGTAATCCTGAGTTTCTGATTGAGTCATTGGAGCTGATCCACTCTCCTTGGGGAGGCATAGTCTAGATCTCCAAGGAGTGGGAAAGCCACATATAGAGTACTAGAAGGTCAATTAGCCTTTAACACAATGGGGTTGATTCACTAATGGCAAATGGGCTGTTCACTTTGCAAGGGATTTTCCCCTTGGCTTTGTTATTGGGGTAAAAATTCACTTTGCAAAGAATACCCAATCATGCGCATGGAAAATAGATTTGTTTGCACATTAGATGTCAGAACTTCTACAGAGCTTTAAATCATTCATTGAGCTAAGGGAAAACGTCTTTCAAAGTGAACAGCCTTTGTCTGCTGCTTCAAGATCTGAGCTATGCGCCCCCAAGGAGAGTAGCTCAGGAACCGGTGGGGTAAGGTGGGCATTTAAAGGATAGATTGACAGTTTTTCTTTTAATTTTGTCTTGTCCCCCCAATTCATCCCGGCTTCTATTTTCTTAAGACGCCAATTCAATTTGAAGAGTTTTATTTTTTTATTTTTCTTGAAGGTAACCTTAATTTTTCTTGAACCTGAATCACACTTGGGAATGGAGCTGGATTGCCGGGTGTCACCAATTCCTTCCTGAGACTTGTGGATAAGCTGTAGATGGCACTGTACAATACAATGATAGCTGTCCCCATCCGCAGCTGTCCTCAGGCCATTCGCATGTAATCACAAATGCTGCGATTACCTGCAGATGACCGTACCTGGAAGCTGACTGTTTGCTTTCAGGTGTGTTTGTTCGCAGGTAACGGCAGGATGTGCCATTACACTTGAATGGTTTGTGAACAGTGACAGGCAGTGACATATGTTATTGGGGGGGTTTATCAAAACTGCAGTAGAATCTGGATTAGTTGTCCATGGCAACCAATCTTCTTCTCTCTTCAGTTTGTTCGTTCAGATAAGCTATGAAAAGGAGAAGCTGTGGACAACTGGTCCAGATTCTGTCTGCTCCAGTTTTGATTTCCCTTGTTCTATTATACAGCGCCTCCCACCCAGAGCTGACTGCTTGAGTCTGACAGAGGACTTGCTGAGACCCATTACTGGCCCCAGTAGCAAGTGTCAGTGGGGCATTGCAGAAACAGAGCCAAAACAGTCTGAACACTTTTGGGTAGGAGCAAACTCATTTATTAAATATTTTGTGTTTTTTTTTTTTTTTTTTTTTTTAT
>NW_017306738.1:655083-665372 GCF_000935625.1 Nanorana parkeri
TTTTTAATGGGGTGAACAGCCCCTCTTTATGTGTTTTTGGTTTTTTTTTTTTGTTTAAGGTTTATAAATAAAATATTTGCTGTATTCTGTGTACTGTTCTGATATGTTCACCCATCACAAAGAACTTAATTTAGAGAGATAAAGGCTGCAACTAATGATTATTTTCGTATTTCGATTCGTTGGCATATTTCGATTAGTTGGCAAAACATTTTTTTTCCATTGGATTTAAAAATAAAAATTAAATCTCATCTTTTAGTTAAAATAAGTGACTGGGTGTGGTTGTTGGTGCCAGACGGGCTGGTCTGAGTATTTTGAAAATTGCTGGTGTACTGGACTTGCCAGAGGTCAGAGGAGAAAGGGAACAGTAACTTAAGTAACCACTCGTTACAATGAGGATTGCAGAAGAATCATCTCAGACTGGTTTCTTTAGCTTGATATTGAGTTCACTGTGCTCAAATGGCCTCCACAGTCACCAGATCTTAATATAATAGAGCACCTTTGGGATGTGGTGGAACAGGAGATTTTCATGATGCATCCATGATGGATGGGCAGCCGACAAATCTGCAGGAACTGTGTGATGCTATCATTGCAATATGGACCAAACTGGAATCAAGGTGGTTGTGTGTGTGTGTGTGTGTGTGTGTGTGTGTAAAAATACATACATTTTCTGGAAGAATGGTCAAACATTCCCATATACACACTTCTAAACATTGTGGACGCCTTCCTGGAAGAGTTGAAGCTGTTATAGCGGCAAAGGACGGGCCAACTCAATATTGAACCCAAGGGACTAAGACTGGGATGCCATTAAAGTTCATGTGTGTGTGTAAAGGCACGTGTTCCGAGTCCCAATACTTTTGGTAATATAGTATATATGACTAAATATGTTCATTCATATAATCCTTTACAGAAGTAGAAAAGGCTTTTGTACATGGCAGACCTGTAAGTGGACATCCTATACACAGGGTAATGGCTTTGGCATTTTCTTGAAGTATAATCTTTCCTAGAAAATATTGAGTTGTCCACTGTTGACTAAAGCTGGCCATACATTACGTGAATTTGGCCGGTTCTTCAGGAACCAACCAAAATTTGCACAGTGGGTGCGGCTGTCAGCACCCTTTCGCCCGGCATCCCTCGTTCAGCTCCGGCTGCCAGTGTACTCTGACACCGGCCGGCGGTGTACAAAAGAAACAGCGGAGATTCCTCCATCAACGTGCCCATATAGTTCATGGAGGAGTTCACTATATTTTGTTCGTTCAGCCCGTGAGTGGACCGGAAAAAATAGAACAGTGTATGGCCAGCTTTATAATTCTGTAACCGTCTAATTGCTTGGCTGTCATTCTGAACCTCTGCCTTCTATCTTGTGTAACCCAGAAACAGCATGTACACACAATGTTCTGCCATTACAACTACTGTCCTGATACTTATTCTGTATTAAAGCCAATGGTTCAGCATAATAGTGGGGCAACTAACATTGTTAGAAGGCAGTCAGCAATGGCTGCCTCCATGATTCTCTGAGAAGGCGTCCTCTTCTGTGAACTCACAGGAGAGAGGAGTAAGTGACATCATATACACACTGATGCGCGCTGTTCTATGGACCAGTGGGTTGCCACTCCTGCAATGATGTCATAGCTGCTGTGAGTGATGAACACGTAATGAAAAAAACATTTTGTATATCTTATACAGATCTATCATTGTCTTTTTTTAAAAGTATGTTTTGGTTATCTTTATTGGGAAAGCCTTTATTCAAAAACCCATCTGAACAGATCATAATAAAGTGAAAGATGAGGCAGGACAGTAAGGTTATGTCTTCATAGGTATACAGGTCTTTTGATCTGTGAGGGGAAAAGATTGACTTGTTATTGCACACTATATCCCGATAACTCCTAATTGAGTTTAGCTTTGTATTTAATAAATTAATCATGAAATAAGATCTCTAGGCAGATATAAAAGACACAAGTTCAGACATCCCTACTCTCCCGGACGTTCCGGGAGTCTCCCGCTATTAGATAGCGGCTCCCGGCCGCCCGTGAGAGAAACATTTTCTCCTGGAAAGGTTTACTCTGCTCGAACTAGCAGAGTAAACCTTTCCCTGTTATCTGTGGGGGGGGTTTCTGACATCGGAGCCGCCGTTCGCTGTTAGAGGGGAAAAAATGAATAGCTAGATTACTATTTGCTATTTCACTTTGCAATAGCAGACTAGCTATTGCACCCGCCCACTGCTGCTGTCAATCAGCAGAGGGGGACCTGAAGTTCTCCATCAGGTCCTCTTCTAGTGATTTACAGCAGCAGAGGGCGGGTGCAATAGCCAGCTTGCTATTGGATATTGCAAATTGAAATAGCCAATAGCAATCTAGCTATTCATGCCTATGCTGTGTGGTTGGTGACTTTCGTTTGTTTATTCTGACAGCAGCAGTTGTCAGAATACTAAAAAAACAAAAAACAGATAGCACAGGAAGCAATAGCTTCTTTGCTATATGACATCATTTCAGTGGGGTGCTCTCTTCCCATGGGGGGGCAGGGGGCATCTCCCTGAAATGGCTTTTTTCATGTTGTGATCCCTGCAAGTTAATGCAGTTCTGTAATCATGAATCCACCATTAAGGCCCCATTCGTGGTTTAACTCTGAACAGATGACCTGTACACATGCCCTGTTAAAGTATTATCTTTGGACAATTTGGGGTACTGTATTTTGTCGCTGTTTTCACGATGCAATTTTTAAGCTTGGCATGTTTGATATCTATTTACTAGGCATAACCTCATCTTTTATATTACTGAAAATGTGTGAGTTGCGCTAATATCTGACGTAAAAATTTGCAACTGTTGCCATTTTATTCTACTGGGTCTGCACTTTCAGAAAATATATAAATCTCGGGTAGGGGGGGTTAAGTAATTTCAGGCCTTAAATGTGGATTATAATATGTGTGCAAAAATGTCTTGGAAGCAAAAGGTTTAATCTACAAAACGTGTGAAAACTGCTCAACACCCGCAATAGTCTACGTGTGTTCTGATAATAGTAACCCATGTGTTCAATAAACTTTCTACCTTGGGACGATGGGGCATAAAGAAGATTTGCACTTTACCAGAATCCACAGTTTAGTCACCAGCACTCACCTCTCTGCAGGACATGGTCGATCCCCCAGCTTAATGTTCTGCCCACGCTCTTAAGATTCTGTTTGGTCTGTAATAAATAAGATGGAGATGTAATTATCTGTGTGTCATCCATTTGGGAGAGACAGGTCCTCATTGTGTAGGAGGAGATGACTCACCTTCTGTATTGCAACCTCTGTGTAAAGGTTTGCGTCGGCATTAAACATGCTTGTGATCTTGACTCCAAGCAGACGATCTGTTAAAGAAATTAAGACATGAGGAGCATTCATATTTACAGAGAACAGAGCTAGACCACACACAGAGAACATCACGAATTGCAGTTGGGTTCTTTATAACAAGTATCCTCTTCTTCAAGGTTTGTAAGAGACAATATCCTAATAAAGTTGTTAGTGTGTGTGTGTGTGTGTGTGTATATATATATAAAAATATATATATATATATATATATACACACTAGGCCCCGTGTAATGACGCGATGTCCGGCTTTCTGATTTGCGCGGGAAGCCGGCTTCGTGCTCCCTCGTCACCTCATTACACGGTGTCCTGATTGGCCAGAAAGCCGACGCCATGCTTTCTGGTCACATAATGGGACTTCCGGTATCGGTGAGTACCGAAAAATAAATATCGGTACTCGATATCGAAATACTGGTATCGGTGCATCCCTAATATTATATTTATATATATATATAGATATATATATATTCATACACACACATCTTTAAAGCTCAACTCCAGGCACAACAAGTTTCACTTAAATATATTCATCAATAGCCACCAAGGAGATAAGTCCACTTTGTGTACATCAAATGCTTTTGCAAACCCTTGTAAGCAGGCTTGTAAAAGTAGCAGTGACCACATTAATGTGCTGCACAGAGCCTGTGCAGGGAGCAGAGCTGTTGGAGGGGCCCAGTAAGCCCCTCCCCATACAGGCTGCCTGCAGAAAATGACAGAAGGGGGCGGAGACAAGACCAATCAGCCTGCATAAGGTGAGAGAGCAGCAGTGATCGGTCTGTATTACAGGAAGAGGAAAAGGTTTTTACACTGGATTAGTGCACAGATCTGAAATAAATACACAAAGCACGCCAGGATTCGAGTGAGAATACACATGGCTGTTGTATTTAAACAATATTTGCTATTTTTTGCAGGCGTTTAGCTTTAAAATAATAATAAGTGTACAGTATATAAGCATAGAGATATAGTACATCAGTCTACTTATCTGTATGTCATTTTACCTGGTATATTCAGAACCGCCACCTGAACCTCACACAGCGTTAGTGTGTCAATGCGGTTCGGTATGACCACTGTGATGTAACGTCCGATTTTACCCCCACATGGAAACGACCTTGTCTCTCCTGAAGACATCGAAGGGATGACAGCACAGCTGTAAGGCAAGAGACAAGGGCTGACTACAGCAAGCAGAACTATAGAAGACGTGGAGCTGTTCTCCAAAGCAGTCCATTGAAATGCTTGTTATATCTTCCCCGTGCAATCTGACGGTCAAAGCAAGCAGATTTTTTTGTTTTAATACCGGTCTGTATCAATCGCTCCCAGTATAGACCTCCATATAAAGGTCTTAAAGGGTAACTGAAGTCAATTTTTTGGGGGGAGGGTTATAACCCCATCAGCTGTTTGTTTTTGACAGCCATGCCCCATTGGGGAGATTTCCCTTTACATCTTGTCTGATAGTCACAACAGGAAGTGAGCAGAAATCCTTCCAAAGAGAGTGAAATCCCCGGTGGTCATTAGTACTAGTGCCCCCTTTGGAAGATTTCCTCTTTATTCTTCTTCTGGTGACAACCCAAAATTTGTTATTTTCTTTGACTTTCTGTCATAACGATCACCAAGACAAATAGAGAGACACAGACAGCAATGAAAACCTCTCAGGAGTTCTAAAGCCGAACACAATCCCTGTGCATTAGGCTGAATTGGAGTGAGCGTAGCCAGGTGATCTTTTTTTTGCGCATTTGTAAGTGTTTTTTTTATTGTTTATGTGCAATACTTGTAGTATAAAAGCAGAATTGTGTGTTTTTGGCCCTGTAGACTTTTCAATGGGAACCCCTAAAAAACGCACGTAAACAGTCGCTTCCATTAAAATCTATGGAGAGAAAACGCTTGATTCTGCCTGAAAGAAGCTCCTGTACTTTTTAGAGCAAATGGCATATTCAGGGACATCCCAAGCTTTTTTGTTGCCTGAGGGCGGTGGGAGGTTGGCACGACGTCCTGCCAAGCTCCTGGCAACTAGTGATTTCAGGGGGACACTGGCAAGAGCGTCCCAGATTGCTAAGAGCTGGGTGGAGAGATGTTTATGACCCTTAAATATCTCCTTGTCTGGCTCTTAGCAACCTGGGACACTCTGGCCAGAAAGGGGCATCAGGCACACTGCAAACATTGTGCAGCAGAGCGGTCATGCCACTCTGCCTGCCACCCCACTCAAGGGATGCTGCCTGGGATGGCCCTGGGCATTTGGTACAGGCATTTAAGCTCTCAGGTGTGAACAGCCACCATAGATGACAATGGCACTTTTAGGCCTCATTCACATGAGAAAAGGCCGGCACGTACAGCTCCATGCTGCATGCACGGCCATATCGAGCAGCTCCTGGGAAGGACAGGTGCTGCGTGTAATTAGACGCAGCCCCTGTCTTTCTCTATGGGAGTACGCCGCCAAACGCCGCCCTACGCTCACCCCAAGTGCAGGTCCGTACGGGTGCGGGTGTCCCGGCTCAGATGCAGACAAGATCCATCCAGTCAGCGTACGAGTACGGACACCCGCACAAACACGCAGGGCGGGTGAGCGTAGGCTGGCGTATGGCCGCGTACTCCCACGCAGCACCTGTCCTTGCCGGGAGCTGCCCGATACAGCCGTGCACGGAGCTGTACGTACCGGCTTTTTCTCGTGTGAATGAGGCCTAATGCTAGGTTTTTTGTAACTTTGAGCTACAAAACACTCAGGTGTGAATGAGGTCTTACTTACACAGGGTTATATATTCCATAGCCCCGTATGTCCTCTCCGACATGGATCTCGGCCCAGGGCAGCAAGCTTTGCTGGTTGCTCAACTGGCTGGTAATAGTAACATTGTCGATGAGGTAGCCACGTCTCAGGTCCACTGTCCACCATGGCTGGAGCTCTCTGGTGGTCTGGCTGCAGGATCCAGTCAGTAAGTTGGGGGTGGGGTTATCATCTATTGCCAGGTGGGCTTCGCCGCCGCCTTGATTGGAGCTAGACTGAAAGGCCAGACCCTGGAGAGCCACATTCGCAGCTGGAAAAGAGCACCAAGATGTAGTCAGCCATTGTGGTCTTTTGATTAAAATAAGTTCATACATAAGCATATGTGCGTTCTCATGTGATTAGCTGACATGGTTCCATGACATTTCTTTTCCATACAAATATGGGCCCTTTCTGATGTAGTGTTCAGCATCCCCTGGGACTTAGGCTGTCCATACACTCCTCAAATCCTCAAATGTCAGCCAAGTTCTGACAACTTTGCCAAATTCGAGCAGTGTGTGGCCCAATTGGCACATTTTTCAATTGACTTTTGTTGAAGAAGCCAGTGCAAAAATTCTAGACCGAAAAGTGACTAGCCATTCACCTGCAGTCACTCTTCAGGTATTCTGATAGTGGCACACCCACTGCTGTCAGAATACAATAGCCCTTTGGGGATCCACCTTTCTTGTTCAGCCTGTGGGGGTCAACCAGAAAATACAATGGGTGTATGGCCATCTTTACTGAGCGCTTGTAGGCTTAGACCCTATTCACACAAGGACTTTGCTGTGTTCAGGGATTCCTGCAACAGGAACCTACAGATTCTTGCAGCATAAATCCCAGGTGTCCCCATTCAGATGCGGCCACTGTATCCATCCATTACATGCAGTTTGGGGTAGGTGGCTGTCCCTGGACACATCTATTGTGTGTCCAGTGACAATCATCTATCCCAAGCCACATGTAATCGCACCATGTACTATTACATGTGGACCACCGCTGACAGCTGAGGCCGCTGTCACCCTGTCTGTTACTTCAATGGGTACAGCGGCCGCATCTGAACGGGGACTTTTACCACCCTCTGAAAAGCCATATGTGGTCGCCTTTTCAGAGGGCAGCATCCAGCCGGTTTCCAGGAGCTTAGAAAGCAATACTGCCATGTCCGGAATGGGGATTTTACATTTCTATATTGCAAAGCAACCATGTGCCAAGTGGTCGCCATGTGGATGTGGCACAGCCCTATAGACGTCAATGGTCACGTTTAGCAAGTGGCACCACCTGTCCAATGCAACAAGCTATATAAAATTTGTCGCTGCCACAGTACGTGTACATAGCTGAGTGTCTGCCATTAGGTTTTAAGTGGGCGGTTGGGGAGATGGACATTAAAAATGCAGATCTACCACCTGTTTTCACCTCCCTTTTGCCATCTGTGTAAACAAGGCCTAATAAATAGATGTGGTGGAAATGCAACAGCATATCACTGATAAGGTACAGTATTTTGTGGCGTCTGCTTTATTTTTAATAGCTTCAAATAGAGAATAGGTTCATTTTTGAAAGAACTTGTCAATAGAAAGTTTCTGAGAGAAAATCTGTCTTTGTTGTCTTTGTTGCCCATAACAACCACAAGCTTTATTAGTACGCCTTCAATAAGCAATGATGGTTATATGGTTACTATGGCAACACAGACAACTCTCTACATCTATCCCCTTTCTACAGGGCCGTAACTACAGATCACTGGGACCCATAGCAAAAATGTCATATGGGGCCCCCTGACAACCTCTCTCTGAGCTGTGACTAACAATGTCAAGATCCCAAAGACTCCTCTTGTGCATCTAAAGTCGCCCCAACACTGTAGACTTTACAGGGGATTAGAGTTGTCCTCAACTGCAACCACTCCAACCCTTAATAATGATGAGTACTGTATTATCTTCACATCTTCTGTGTTTAATTGATTCAGGAACCTAATGGGGCGACCATCTACCCCCCTGGCCCATGACAGCCGCCTGGGCTGCTATGGCTATAATTACGCCACTGCCTTTCTATGACAATATGGGGGGATTAATCAAAACTGGAGCAGACAGAATCTGGAGCAGTTGGCCATAGCAACCAATTAGCTTCTTTCTTTCATTTTCAAAGCCTAACTGAACAAACAAGAGAGAAGCTGATTAGCTGCCATGGGCAACTGCTCCAGATTCTGTCTGCTCCACTTTTCATTAATTCCCCCCAATGTGTTTTGGGTTTGGAATAGCAATCACTCAGATAAAGACGCTGCTTTACTGACCTGCAGCCTCCACACTCGTTTCGTAGTTTGCTGCTGTGGATTAAAGAATAAAACATCACATTACTGACATGCATAGTGTATTAGTGAATACTTATTATTATTATTAATACACGTTTTATTTACAAACTGTGGTAAATACAAACATTAGACTAAAGGTGGCCATACACTGTACAACCATCGCAAGACCTTAGTCTTGCGATGGTTGTAAAGGGATTAAAAAAACGTACGATCTGCCCATCTTGGACGGGCAGATCGCACTCTCGATCATCGCAAACCACGCCCCCTGAGGGGCGGGCTTGCGATGACTGTAATGAGGGGCGGGCTTACGCTGACTGCAAACGGGCAGTGTGCGCGTGCGAACACCGGCCCGTTCGGCAGTTGTCGAACCAGCAGGCCACAAACTCGCCGAGAATTGTACGATTCCCGGCGGGTTTTCAAACATGCTGGTTCGATGGAAGACGTGCGACCGTACAGTAGAAACGGTCGCACGCCTTCCATACGGGAGGCGGTGCGACGGAAAAGTGAAACCGGTCGCACGCCTTCCATACACTGCACGATTCTCGTACGATCGCGGGATTTCCCGCGATTCTCGTACGAGAATCGTGCAGTGTATGGGCACCTTAACACAGTGAGCAAAAGGTACATTTTGCCCCAAGGGCTTACAATCTACAGCAGGACATAAGACATACCTCCTGACTTTTAGAGCTGGGAAAGAGGGACACCCTATAGCACAAATTGCATATGTAAAGGAAACACCCCGCTACCTCCCTAGTTCCGTGGATCATGAAGAATTAATAAGCAAAAAATCAGAATTTCCTTAGTTTCGGATGAGTATACGAACAAATATTAATTGCGACTACCACAGAAAACCATATACAGATATTAATAATAAAGCTGATGCTCCAAGACCCGAATGGTATTCGGGAGTCTGAATTTCCAAATACCATATAGGAGCTCCAGAAAGCAATACGGGTCTGGGAGCCATACATACATACATAAAATTAAACCTTCCAGCTTCCAGACCCAAATGGCATTCGGGAGCTCCCGAATGCTATTCGGAAATTCGGACTTCATTCGGCTCTTGGAGGATTCACTTTAGTATTAAGTATATACAGTATAAGTAGTATTCTGTATTACGAATGAATATTAGTTGCGGCAACATTGGGAGCCATATATACAAAAAACTAAAGCTGAGGCTCCCAGACCCGAATGGCTTTCAGGAGCTCCCAAATGCCATTCGGATGCATTAAACTGAAAAAAACATTGGCCAGAAAAGTTACATGTCCGATTCAATTTAGTTTTTAAATGAAATTCAGTCGGGATCTGAATTTCGGAAACGGAAATTTGGATTGGGACACATTCGGATGCATTGGGACTTGGAAATTCAGGTGTGTCCGAATATCTAAATTTGGGAAAATTCACCCGAATTATGATCCGTTAGGAAGTAAATCGCACATGTCTAGTTCGCAGCTCAAGTGACGCAATGCTCTTTAACATAAAAAATACTGCAAGTTAAAAAGCCACAAGCCGAGGGCCATTTCTCAAGCCAATTGTGTGGCTTGTGAAATGTGTCAAGCCGGTTGGCTTGTGGTTTTATCTGCAATCGCTCTGAGCAATAAAGTGATTGTGAGTGACGGATCTGTTTCTATATCCATGGAATATGAATAATACAGATATATATACTGTATATAATGTTTTGCTTACCTAGCAACAGAAAGCCAGAGAGGACTGATGTGTAAGTCAGCAGCATGCTTCCCAGGTGTAGGTTTATCATGTAGAGTTCTTTTTGCCTGTGTCATCCCAATATACTAGGATCATTTGCATTACAAATCAGAAGTGACTTCAAATACAGTACACAGCACGTCCTTCACCCTTTAAGTGAACCTATGATTACTAAGGAAAAAAAAAATTGTCAGCTCAGAGTA
>NW_017306738.1:665382-680785 GCF_000935625.1 Nanorana parkeri
GGCATTTATTTGCATGTGTACATTTCACAGCATGGCTGCAACGCACTTCAGAGAGGGTCTCCTCGATGTATGTATGGAATCTCAGAGCTGCGTCCCTGGGGGGAAATACACAGTCTCCTGGCTACTGCTGACATCATGGGTAACATTACAAAAAGAGTTTGGTGCCACATACATGGAGGGGCAATTGACTACTAAAATGCAAGGTATCAATGTTTAAAGTAGGGCAATGTTTAAATAGCAATAGCAGTGTTTATAGTGGTGGGACAGGGTCTTGCTAAATCTTTGAACACTTTAAAGCAAAAATAAAGTCAAAAGGTTTGTAAGTTTTTTCAAATGCTGATGATATCACTTACAATGGATGCTACTGCCTGATGTGTAAAAGTTTTACTTCCTGCAAAATCAGCTGGTCCCCTGAGTAGGGATGGGCTCGATGATCGAGTCAAGCGTTAGTTCGTTACATCGGCAGTTCGTGTGTTAGAGCACCCCACAAGGGACTGTGCACCGCACAGTGCCTTGTGAGCCCTGATTAGCTAAGGCCTTGCACCTGACCAAAGGTTAGGTGCAAACTTTTGCCCAATCAGGGCACAGAACTCTGTAAGTGCCTTGATTAGGCAAAGGCATGATGACTTTGCCCAATCATGGCTCACCTGTCAGATGCGGTACAACTGTAAACAGCTGGGCAGAGCTAGCTGTCACCGCTAGCTCCGCCCAATTGTTTATATGTTGCCGACATCTGTTAAAATGCCATTATGCGGCGCTAGTTCGTCGCGAGTGAAAGGGACGGCGGCCGCCGTTTTTTAAAAATGATTCCTATTTATTTTTTTATTGTTTTATTTTTTATTTCGCCGAGTCGTTGTCATCGTGGACAACGCTGGACGTCGTGATTGACCCTAGGATTATGTTGGTGGATCCATTTTTTTTTTACAATTGATTTATTTTCAAAGTTCTAGCCCCATAGACTTGCATTGAATTCGAGTTCGATATTGAACATTTTTTAATGTTCTAAAGTTCGAATTCGAACCGAACAGGGGGGTGTTCAGCCCATCACTACCCCTGAGCACTGGCCTTGATATGCTGTTTTAGGGTGGCTCCTTTCCCTTGCAGGGTCCTATGGAGCCACTGTTGTGTGTGCTAGTGAGCTGTGTGTGTCTCCACAAACACAGCAAGGCAATCCATTCCCCTGCTCCCCTCATCTCCTTCCTTCTCCAAGCTAGTAGATGGACAGCTTCTGGAGGCTGCTCTGCCCCTTGTGATCTTGTTGCTGGACAGGACGTTCAGGGAAGGCGAGCTGAGCAAGTTGGAGCTGTTTGGAAACAGGATAACTGTGAGTGTTTGGGTAAAAATGTAAAGAAATACTTTGCTGGATAATTTATATTTATCTGATCTCAATTCATTATTGTTTACGCGTTTAATACTACTTTCATCATATAGTATGTCATTTTACAGATAATTAAAAAAAGAAAGAAATACTGAAATAAAACAAGGCTTCAGTATGATAGTTCTGTATTTGTACAATAATACATAAAATATAAACATGTCACTCTGAGATGTCAGAATTTGAGGATTTGCATCCTTTCCGTGATAAAGGTGTGTACCTAGTGTGTAAATATGATGTGTGTACATAAGAACAAGTGCTGGGATGGTAGGAAAACGTGTATCCAAAAAACCCTCCTGCACGCCGGGGACTGGTCAGAGGGTGTTTAAAATAGAACTAACTCTCACAAAAGAATATATACAGGGTTATTCACAAAAGGGTGAAGGGTTTGGAGAGGGCAGGAGAAGGGAACAATCTAGGACAACATAGCTCAACTGGAAAGTGAGCTGAATTGGAGAATTTTTCCAAGTCAGCTACTTTGGCTTAGATTGTTCCCTTCTCCGGCCTTCTCCAAACCCTTCACCCTTTTGTGAATAGCCCTGTTAGTTTTGTACTGCCAGTAAATTAGGATTATATTAATTTGTTCCCCTGCCTTGTTCGTGCTTTCTCTCCCTGCACTGTGCAACGTTCTTTATATGAACATCCTTTGGATGTGTGCGAACATCCCAGTTTTACTGGTGACCTGCTTGTAGTCAAAATTGGAAGTGTGTTGGAAAGGGTAACAATGCTGCAGCTGAATTCATCGTGCGTTGTCACTCTAGGAGAGCAAGTGTCTATGGATTTACAATGCCGGTATGATCGCCAGGTATAATTTAATTCAAAGCAGACAGTACAGGAACATATGCAACAACATATTTGGCCTAATTGTTTGGGTTTGGATACACTTTCAAATAAACCTGTTCACAGATCATGCACACTTAAGTATTTACATGTCCTGAACGAGCAGTGAAAGCATGTTCAAACAAGCCCTCATTAACCTCTGTAGCTAAAATAGCTAAGATTTCACGTCTTGTGTTGTGAACTTTAACAACTACTTTCTCCACAACGTACAACACAAGTTCACAACACAAGCAGTGAAATCTTAGCTATTTTCTATGAGAGCAGATCTCAGCACCCTACCAACCTTCTAATGTAAGCACACAGCTGGTGTTTTTAAGCTTTTAGAAACAGACCTTTACCCCCTTCCACTAAAGACAGACCCAGAGAGACTGAGCGGATGGGCTACATGACTGGGGGGAGGAATAGTCCCGGGATAAAGAGTTAAAAAATAAAATGGGAATAGTTGCTCTTACCTGATTGGTCGTGGGAGTCAGGTGTCCAGGAGGAGCCGCATGTGAAGGAACTGCGAGGGCTGAGGGACGTCCTCTTTCTGTCCCACCCTCCATCCCTGAATTTTGGGGTTATTGGGGTTGGGGGGAGGGGGGGTTCTTTTGTCATGGCAGCTTGGCGGGTTAGGGGGTCTTTGGGGGTCTACAAAATCGGAGTTGATTACAAAAATGGGGGGCCCTCAGCTGGTATGGGTGCGTCCCCCTGTCGGTGTCAGGATTTATAAAGGGCGGGGCCTGGCCCCTTGGGAACCCAGAAGGAGTAAGTGTCCTCGAGCTGGTTGTGGTGCGGCTGGGGACATAGGTGGTAGGAGAGGCCTTTTTGGGCTGTTGGGCACCCAAAGACCCCTTCTCAGGTCAACCATCGTTTACAGTATTATTTGTGGATATTATTTGGTTTATTACTTTGGTTATTGTTAAAGTTGTTTGGTTTAATAAAAGTGCTGCTGTAGCCGTTAAAATCCATGTCGCACAGTCCGAGTGTTTATTGGGGTTTTTTGGACGAAGGGACGAAAATTGGCAAATCCATCACTCAAGATCACCTTAGCGTGAGGCTCTGCATGCTGATATGAAATCATCTTACATTCATAAGTTAAGCAAACATTTTTTGCTTTTACTTTTACAATGATTGTTTTTACACTTCCTGGTTGAGTGAGGCACTGGTGATATAGTCCTGGCCTCACAGATGCATTCTAGGAAGTCTACATCACCAGTGCTTTCCTGGGAAATCTTATCAGTTAACTGCAAAATCTCACAAGATCTTGCCGGAAAGGCATTTTTTCCCCCCTGAGATGATGTGCACTGTCACATGTTCCATTCACGAATTGGCAGAGTTCCAGGAAGTAAAGGGAGATGGAGTCATCTGCCCTTAGTGAAAATGGGCACCGTGAGAAGAATGAGGAGGAAAAGAAAAATAAGGTAGGCAAAGAATAAAAAGGCTGCAATTATCTCTAAGTACCTGTAGATTTTCATTACTGAACATTTCTAAAGGAGCCTTTGTTGTCATTTTTAAGATGAGGGTGACAGTTCCTCTTTAACCTTTCACTGCTTGGGCGGTTTTTTGTTTTTGCACACACTTTATGATCCACATTTTAAGCCTGAAAATGCCTTAAAACACCTTAGAGTTGTATATTACCTGAAAGCTACAGATCCTGTCAAATAAAATGGCGGCAGTTACAAATTTGTACGTTACATGCGCAACTTTTTATCAACCCAAAATTTAAGTGAAAATTACACCTAAGTTCATTTTAGTGCACACAAACACAATTTAATACCCATTGTTTTTGTAAAATATAAAAGATGAGCTTATGCCGAGTAAATAGATACCCAACGTGCCAAACGGCGACAAAATATAGTACCCCAAATTGTCCATAGACAATGATTTAAAAGCCTGTACAGGTCATCAGTTTAGAGTTAACTGTGAATATTCCCTAGAATTATATATGCCCTAGAATTATTGCTGTCATTCTGGTGCACGCGGCAATACCTAACATGTGTAGCACAATCGTCGTTTTCATACATACAGTAGGTGCACCCAGCAGTTGTTTATGTCAGAGGTAGCCAAACTTCGGCCCTCCAGCTGTGGTGAAACTGCAAATCCCATGATGCATCTCTCTCCGGGAGTTATGTCTGTGAGAATCTTGCAATGCCTCATGGGATTTGTAGTTCCACTACAGCTGGAGGGCCGGAGTTTGGCTACCCCTGGTTTACGTTAATACGCATGCTTTCGCAGGGACCTTTAATTTTTTGTTGTATTTTTACATTTATTTAATTCTGCAAATTTTAAAACTTTTTTTTTTACTTTACCTTATTGCTATCACATAGGGGGCTCACAAGCCCCCTACGTGATAGCATATTTGTGGTGACGGGTTCTCTTTAAGGTTACATTAAGGGTCTATTAGATCCCTAGTGTCCCGTTTTCACTTCAAAGAAGTATTCAAGCATAGAGCGGGCTTAAATAGCTTCTTCCCCATCTTCTTTAGCTGGGGAATGACAGCTGAGGAACCGGAAATGATGCATTCAGTGTTGCTTCCGGGTCCATTCAGCAGGGAGGAGATAGGCTGGTCTCTCCCAGCCGAAACCTATGGAGCTGGTCCCGGGCTCGCAGGTTATTCAGTGGAGCCTGGGAAGCAAGACATGGGGTATCTGGCCGGGGGCAATCTGCACCTGCCCCTGGAAGCGCTCTGGTGGCAGCTCAGCTGCCAGAATCACTTTCAGTGTAAAGCCAACCGTCGGCTTTACACAAGCAGAGTCCCAGTGGCTACAGCCCCCTGGGAGTCTGCTTAGAGGGGCCTGCTGCCACCAATATATGGCATATGTCGGCAGCAAAAGGGTTGAAGCTCTATTACTGCTTGTTAAAAATATTTAAATTGTTTAATATTCATAATCTGGGCACAGGTGCATTTTAAAGAAGACCTTTGATTTAAGAAATTCCTATGGATACAAATCTGAAACATTGCTCATAAAGTTATGACAGCAGTATATAGTACAGATAACAGGAATAGTGGTGCACACATTCCAACTAAAAAACATATTATATCTGTAAAAAATAAATCAAGGCAACTGGACTTGCTGTATCTTTCTTGAAGACGTTTCACTGGACATCCAACCAGCTTTCTCAATCTCAATCAGCTTGCTTTGCTCCTCCGTGTATATATGGACTTCCAAAAATACATAAGGATGGCCAATTGTCAGCAGCATAAACTCTGTGACTTATAATGTGGCAAAATACTTAGCCAGAGTCCTTGCCCCTTTGGTTGGAAATACACAACACCACATGCAGAACTCGCAGGATTTCACAACCAAAATCAAGAACTTAATATTGGGCAGAGAAGAAACAATGGTATCCTATGATGTCACATCCCTCTTCACCTGCATACTCCCACAGAGGCAATTGGAACAGTGAGAAAACGGTTGCTACTAGACAACACCCTAGGCAGCAGAACAGAACTTCGCCCAGATCAAGTGTGTGCCTTATTGGTTGCAATATTTTGTATGTCTGTTGCAATATGTTTTCTATGTCTGATTTCCCAAACATGCAAAACATATTGCTACAGAATATTTGCATTTGCCCTTTTTCAGCCAAATGAAGATAACACTTATTGTATATTTGTTACGGGAAGGAAGAGGAAGATGATGGTGATGATGACCATGCTTGCATAAAAAAGGTTTATGAGTGACTCCATCCTATAATTTGCTCTCGTGACTTAGTTTTACCTTGTCATTGTGCAAATATCTAGTAAAAATGATTAATATTATCGCTTAAGAAAAGATCTAAAGAGAGGAGCTGAATACATGGAGTGCCTTAAAATGAAAAGAAATGCAAGTGTTTAGTTCTGTTCCAAATTGCAGGAGCATTATAAATCAATATGTAAAAGATCACTTGTCTAAAGCTTTTAATGGTTTCTTATTTCTTAAGTGTATCTAAACCCAAGACCAAAAATGTAATTTATTGCATCTTATCAACCCTTAGATGTGGTGGTGGCATTAGGTTTATTTTTTCATACTACGCCAAATGCGGACCAGATCTGTATGAGTTTCTGCACACACAGTGCAGTTTTTTTTGGCCACGTTTTTGACGCGTTCCGGGCCTTTTTTTTTTTAGCCTAAATGGGCTTTCAGTCCATTCTAGGGTGTTTGCATGCGTTTTTGATGTGTTTGCATGCGTTCCAGGGCAGGCAAAATAGGGCTTGCTGCAGTTTTTTTTACATGCTCTGGAACATAACGCTGCGGTGTGAACTAGAGCCCAAAATACCATTGGAATACATTGGACGCAGTTTTGATCCGTTCTGTAACTGCTCTGCTCCTGGAACGCGCTTGGTGTGAACTACCCCTAAGAAGATTTTCAGCAGTTACAGGAAATACTTGTTGATCTTGCTAGAAATGCAGTAAGTTACTGTGCAAAGAAATGTTATCTGTCCTCCAAGCTGTCTTCTGCAGACTTCAAATTCCTCGCCCCCATGTGTAATGGTGATAAAGAAAGGAAGATGCATTTGTTGTCCAAATCAGGAGAGCAGCCTAGGGTGACAACCATGGCTCCTCCATAGATATTGGAGTGAAGGAGCATTGTCACCCTAGAACAAGAAACATTTAATTTGCAGGATCCTATCTATACTGTATATAAGGGAAATCAGAGGCAGGATGGAGCTGACCTATCCTATAGAGGGGTGAATGGGCACTGGTATCCAATGGCACTGTTTCTGATACTGGATGACACTGGTCCTTATTTACAAGTGTTATGGCTCTGATCAGAAAGCTTTCCAATCACCGTGTGAAAAGAAGGTGACAGTCGGCTGTTATCCGCACCAATTTATACATGTGTGATTCTGGGATTGGTCACAGCAATCATGTGATACAGGGCCACATTTATTGGCTCTGTCCACCTTTTTGTGATCTACACTATCCCGAGGACAATGCCATCACTGTACTGTGCTTGTGCACATACTCGAGCACATAGAAAAAATGATGATTGATTTAAAACAATGTCTTTCCATGGGAGGGCTGCGTCCATTTGTTTATGTAAAACTATGTAGAACTTCAGCTAACACTTATTGTTCTACTTTTGGATCGGATGTGAAAGGGTTAGCACGTCTGTTGGGTTGTTATTGCTCTCTGTGTCTCCGTTGGAGGTATCTAACCCTCTGTTGTCTTGTTGACCTTTGTCGGGGAATCCAGAATATAGTGGCCATCTGAAAAGGAATAGAGAAATCTTCCAGTAGGGACACCTGTTCTGGTGACAACTGTAAGACCTGAAAAAACTGAGCCAGTATTCATTTCTATGTGTTACAAAAAAAGCAAGTGACGCACCAGGTATAAGAATTTAAAGTGCAAACCTTCAGTTTAAATCAGCTAAATACATTCCAGTTGCATCAAAGCAAAAAGTGTGCAAAGTCTTACAGATGGTTTTCGTTAGAAAGCAGCCACAGTCTGAGTATAAAAGCTTATCCCCTGCCAGCATGCTACAGAGTAGAACCTGTCAGAACTTGTGAGGAAGCAGGGGTCTATCTGCAGTGGTCTGACACATCCACACCTAAAGCTCTGCAATCAGTTAGGCTCATGCTCCCGGCTGATTGCCCTGTAGATGCAGTTTGCAGGGAGAACAGAATCTTTTTAGGCAGCAGACTTGAACTCACTGCACAGAAAGCAGTGACATCAAGGAGAGGTGAGCGAGAATGGTAGCCTGCATGTTCCAACACTCCTAGAAGTGTAGATTCTAAATGAAGGCTGTAGCTGTCATAAAAAGCAAAAACAGAAAATGCATGGTGAGTACTTTCCTCACATTTTCCATGCAATACTCACCTTTAAAAATTGTGGTGGTGACAGGGTCCCTTTAAAGTGAACTTGTACTCCATTTTAAAGTTTTAGTCGTGGAAGTACTGCCTAGGACATTTATTGCAATCTGCATTGTGGGGAGACACCCTACACTTCCTGCGATAGTGGCCATGGTCTGTGAGAACTGTAAGTGAGGTTTCAAAGCTTTCACCAACCTAAAAAAAAGCAGGTACAATGTAACTGCTGGCAGGGCCGGATTTAGTCTCTCTGCTGCCCCAAGGCCAGGTTCCTCAATGTGCCCCCCTACCTGCCACCCCTCCCCCCCCATGGAGAATAGCAGACCTGCAAGCTACACACAAGTGATCTTGGCAACATCGCCGGGATCACTTGTACAAAACAAGCAGCAGTTTCCCCGCTGAACATTTAGCTCTGCTGGCCCTAAGCAGGGCTAAATGTAGAAAACAACTACCTGCCCGGCACCCAGAACTACATCTCCCGGGCATCGGGAGATAGGAATTACACACCCCTGCCGCCTCTCTACTCCCTGCTGCCCCGAGGCCGGGCCTTGGTTGGCCTTGTGGGAAATCCGGCCCTGACTGCTGGACAAAATGTCCTCAGCCTTACAGATAAGGTACCCCCTTGGTGAAATGTACACAGACATCGGACTCACAAGCAAAAGCCGCATACATTCAGGAGAACATGGCTTGCTTTTGTTTTGCTTTTGATGCACTTTGAGTTGATTTTGCATTCACATTGACATGCACAAGAAAAAAGGCAGTCGTGATGGCCTTGTACACAACCCTCGTTGCCATCACAGATAGTCAACCAGGGGTATGTCATAGGCAGATTTCGTGAGAAACATTACGTAATGTGCACTGGGTGGATCTGTATAAACATTAGCAGCTTTATTGCCATGGTGGAACATTTAATGGGATGTTTAATAGGGGAAGGGAATGACAGATTTAAGGAAGGAGCCTCACACATGTCTCTCTTTAGAAGAATTCATGTCTTCATGTGCTCATCATGAGAGAGCTGCAGCACACTGGGACGGCTCATCCACTTTAAATTGGTTCTATTGTGGAAGATTTTCGACTTTTTTCTTTCTGAGCGTCGCCTCCAAAGAGACGGGAAAATGAAGTATATCAAAACCTGGGAGAGGTATGTAAAGTAACTTTCCCTGAATGCAGGCTCCTGGGATCCTCTTCTGAACAGGGATCCTTTTTTAACACTTAAAGGAAAAAAAACTGAAATGATATAGGAATTATTTTTGTTGAGGGGTTGGCATGGGGACAGTAAAGAATACTATAATGTTTATATATTAGGATTGTTTCTTTTGTCTTTATATTTGGATCATTTTAGTAAAAGGCATTTATGGACCTTCTCCAAATTGTGTGGATGTATTTGTACACATTATTATGAATTGTACCTTGTGGATTGGACTGGATCAGAAAGCACAACCCCAGCCAAAACCTTTTTTTGAGGTTTTGAGTGGACAAGGGTCCACAACCAGGCTTTTATTGTTGCGTGTTACTCTACTTCAAATCAGCTACAATATTGTGACAGTAGGCCATCCTCCGGGCAGCGCATCGTGCAACACACAGCCTCCAGATTATAGGTCTCATCCTGTGAGAACAACCCTTTTTGTGCGTCCAAGGCCAGACTGTATCTTGGTACCTTTGACTCCCATGATATACAGAGGGTATGTCACCTCCTTGCATAGTTTCTGACATTTCCCTTCTGTATTAAAAAAAGGTTGTTGCTCTCCCTTTCCCCATTGGAGAGATTTCCTATTACTTCCTGTCCTTCAGATCCCCCTGTCACCAGAACAGGAAGTTAAGGGGAAATCAATAAAATGTGAAGCAAAAGAACCCGATAATGTTTCAAATTTTTCCTCACTATATCTGAAATGTCTAAAATATTTTGGAGGGAGTTGAGCTTTTTAAGGTGGCTGGGGGGCTATGTGCTTAATGTAAAGGAGGGTTTGAAACACGTTTTATATGATTACAGTAAACATTTGAAAAACATGACATTTATTTAGGTCATCTCTACCTGACTTTAGGCAGTCTATGATGGTGCAAGAATTGACAGAGACCTGGGCACCTACAATACAGGGTAGGATGCTGAGACCACAACAGAGGTAGCTGGGAGCCATATGTGACTCCTGAGTAACAGAGGACAGAGGTTAAAGATCTCTGTCCGATATGACTGTTCCCTGTAAGTGGTTTGGACTTCTACCTTGCAACACTGGGGTCCTTGGTTTGAATCCCAGCCAGGACACTATCTGCATAGAGTTTTCATGTGACTCCTGCATGCTTGCGTGTTTCCTCCAGTTATTCCAGTTTCCTCCCACACTCTAAAGACATGCTTGTACATTAATTGGCTGCTATCTAAATCAGCCCTAGTATGTATGTGAAATAGGGATCTTGGACTGTAAACGCCATGAGGGCAGGGACTAATGTGAACGTGCAATGTGTAGAATGCTGTGTAAATTGTTGGAGCTACATAAATATTTGTACTAAAATAAATGCATATAGAGAACCCGAGCATCACTAGCAATAATCTGGAAGTATACAGTTTAAAAGGCTAGCAGCAGACTTCTTGTTTTATTATCTAATCTCCTATGTCATCTCAAAAGCGAATCAATTGCCACCCCTTTTTGTTCTATTTGGGGGTCACATAGACCTGTGCACCAAGACCCTACAGCACCTAATCTTTGTATTGTCTGTTTTAATATAACAAGAGAAATCGTTCAGGTCCGGGTTTGGATTTGCATCTTCAATGGATAGTTTTCAGATCTTTCTCCAGGTCTGCCTGTTGTGTTAAACCTAAAACTCCATGTACACAGCTCTCAATCCCACTGACATTGACACTCGCTATATCCCATGATGTCTCCCAATGGTGTAGTAGAAGAAAATGTCTATTCTCATTGATGCGGAAAGGAGGTTGGTGTGTACACACAGTTCAAATATGTGGTTTAGAGCTCCTTGGCAGTCACATGGATGCAACACTGCAGCTCAAGACCGCCAAGGAGTGTTGGAAGTATAGATTTGCACCGATTGTGCATAGCAGCCTTCATAGAGCAGAATGGAAATATTTACTGTTGATGACTGAAAAAACGTGGTATGCTCTGTAGGTGGTCTTTGTGAGCTCTTGGTGACCTTCCCATCACTATTGTATCCTGTAATGAAAGCAAGAAACCAGTGAGACCTTCAGGGTACCCAGGTGATCAACACTCCTGGAAGTGACCATTTTTCATTGGACTTCAGGGGGTGATTTCCCAGTATCAGGGCGAGCATCAGGAAAGGTAAGTATTTACTGGCCTTTTTCACTGGAAAAGTTTTGCTGGGTCTTCTCTAGTACAGGGTCATTTAAGTCCAGCCAGCAGTTGATATTTTGAGAAAAGCCATAAAGTCCCCCTCCCTCGGTGCAACCCCCAATCCCCCCTTTGCAGTGCGGCCCCATTCTCCTGCCGGCTAGCTTCTGCATGTGACAGGTTGATGTAAGCAGCTGGGAGCAATAGCCTGGCTGCTATTGGCTATTTTAAATTGAAATAGCCAAGAGCAGACTGGCTATTGAAACCCCACCCACTGAGCAGAGGAGCGCACCGGAGACAAAAAGTTGGTATTCAGTTCCGCTCCTCTGCTCAGTGGGCCGGGTTTCAATAGCCAGCCTGCTATTGGCTTTTGCATTTTGAAATAGACGGAGGGGGGTGTGCGGGTGGGTGGTCAAGGCTGCGTCCTAGGCAGCAGTGCACCCTAGGCGGCTGCCTAGTTTGCCTAGTGGCAGCACCGGCCCTACATGAGGACATGAACACCAAAATATACAGTATAATTGTTTGAAATTTCTTATATTGTCTTAGGAGCAATAAGAGGCGTGTAGACACATCTAATTGCGTCTAGCAAGCAAGATGTGACCATTCTTAGTTTCCTTTAAAGTGACATTAAAGTAAAAAATCTTTTTCCCTCCCCCAATGTTAATTAAAGCACTTACCTTAAATTTCTTAATCCGATCATCTTCTTCTTTCCTGTCCTTTGCATCTGTCCCACATACGCTGAGGCGGGTCTCCGATCCAGCGCTGACTCCTCTGAGCTTGCTGGCACTTCCTGTCCCACGGTGTCTGCATGCGGGTTCACGAGTCCATAGACTTACCTTGTGTCTCTCCTCGCGTCCCGGCCGAAAATGTGAATTGCGCATGTGCCCCAAGATGCTTTGTGGCCGCCCGAGAATTTTCAAATTTTCGGAGGAGAGCGGGCGTGAAGACAAGGGTAAGTAATAACCCTTTTCAAATCTGTTTTGTTTTTTTTTAGACTTTTTGCATATATCTCCTGCTTGCTAGCAGGAGATATATGCAAACAAAACGGAGGGTTTAATAACCCTTTAAGATTATCAAAATAATCATTTTTCTGGCAACGTAAACTTATGTTTTTCCTTTTCAGGTAAACTTAATAGGCTAGCCCCCCCCCAAGCGGCCAATATGTTCCTCCCCCCACTTCCCAATTGCCCTATTCGTAAGCTGAAATCAAGTAAAGGAGCCCCATGTAAGCTTTAGATTGGCCTGGTTGAAGTTTAAACAGATCTCAGACCTCCTTGTCCCTACATAGCACCTCTGCCATCCAGAGCCCTATTATGGGACAAAGAAAAGCTGGAAGTACTGGGTATTTCACTAATTCCAGAAAGGAAACATGGTGGTGAGATATTGCTGGGAAGTTAGGTTTCTGCGGTGTGTAGAGGTGTACTACCAAATTCATTTGATACTTTGCCCTGGGTCAATGTCCATTTCTAAGTGTATCTAAACCCAAGAACAAAAATGTAACAGCTTACCAGCCCTTAGACGTAATGGCTGCACCAATTAATGTTTCCCTTCATTTTCACCTGGTGATCCTGTCCCAGAGGGATGGAGTTTGCCTACCCCTGCTGTAAAGTGTACAGGAAGTTATCAGCTCACTGGATTTCTTGCAGAATCAACAGGTATTTTTGCACTTGTTGAGAAAGATATAACAAAGTACTTTTAATAGTCTAGTAAAGAGACCAAAAAGAAGCAAATAAGAGACGTTCATTGTTATGGTTTACCCATTAAGAACCCTGTCAGCCTTCTATTGCTTAAGGGTAAGTGGAAGACAAGCAATGGGTATGGATGTGAAAACAAAGTCCTTAATGTAGTATTGTACCTTGTATATGGGGTCCCTCGAGTTGAGAAGTCTTTGTGTATATGAGCCAAAAGGAGTGCCAAACATATATTCTCAGAACACAAAAGTATTTAATAAATCCCTTTAATAGGACAGGAAAACAAAATCGCATTTTGGGGGCCAAACAATCCTCCTTCATCAAGACTTTAGTGCTTAACAGAATGTTGAATAGGACCTCTTAAATGGCTCCTGAGTGAATAAATAAAAACCCGGAGACTAATCACATTTCTTCTGTGCCAATGCATAGGCACCCATCTAAGGATTAGGCTTTGGGTTTCAACTGAACTACCCAAGAAGCCTTGCTCTGAGTCCTATTTGACATTCTGTTAAGTACTCAAGCCCTGATGAAGGGGTGTTTGTTTGGCCCCTGAAACGCGTTGGCCACCTTTGTTTTCCTCTTGCCAGTAGAGCAGTTAAATAAATACTTTTTGGCTCAGAGAACGCCTGTTTGGTGTCCTTTTGCCTCAAATACGCATACTATAGCCCTATATTGGTAGCCAGGCATGGCAACAGTTTGACTAGTTAAATCGGCACATTCTAACTACGACCTATAAGGACCTCTTTGTGGATTGTTTAGAGGGAGTAAGCTGCTTTAAAATGCTTTTATTTTTGCCCCAAATGCACAGCATACTTGCACATCAGGGCACTCTTACAATAAAAGCGTGTCCTTGTCCAGCGCTGTCGGATCAATCTTGGGTCCTTAGCATTTTCCTCCACTGCCGCCATCTCTGCCGCTGACACTTCAGGTTCTCAGAAGTACTCTTTGGCCATTGGTTGGCCGCTGATGATGTGCACAGGCCCATTTACAGCATCTCTAAGATGAGATGGGCTGAGTGTTTACACTTCATGGTACTTGTACTGTACAGTGTGCAGAGAAGTTAGAAAATCGCTGGAGGAGAGGGGAAGAATTTTTTAGCCGGAAGAGACTCTGCATGTCTCCTCTGCCAAAAATCCCGACCTCCCAGCAATTTTTTAAACATTTTTTTCCCCTTTACTTCCACTTTAAGATTGGCCCAGCATACATATTTTTGAACCAGAAAGGCAAAATCTTACTGCATATGGTCAGCTTTACAATTTTGTCAAATTTGTCAAAGCAAAAGTTTATATTATCTTTTAAGTCGGTCATCTCATAAAAAATATCACTTGAGTGACATATTTTACATCTGCTTCAGAGTCGGAATAAAGATGCACTCGGGATGTCAGGATAATGTTTACATATGTAGAATGAAGCGGTATTACATTTATATTTACAAGTTGACTTGTTCATGGGTTCTTAATAGCAGCAGCCCCGTAACAATGGACATGTCAGCCTAACGATGCTAATAAATCTCAGGGTGTGTTTATGAAGGATCTGACTGATACTCGTTAGCTGTAAAGAGTGCATTATCAAGGCACAGTACATTAATTAGAACCTTGTTAAGGTGTTGGAAAGAGTCATCCCTTCCTCATTTAAAGATGACGCATTTGTGACTCTGACCGGACCGACAGAACCCAAATGTTCCAAGATGGCTGCTGTCAGGATAACCCTGTGTGCATACACTGACGGCTGTTGTGTGCAGATCTTTTATATTTCATGGGATTATTGTACTTTGAGGATTTTACAAGACAAGGCATTAAGCGTATAACCATGCAAGAACACAGGGATTAGAGTATAGCAGGCCCTGGTTAAGAAGCAGATGTATGTGTGTGGGAAGGGATGAAGATGTGACTGACATGTTAATGTAAGTGTTGGAAGATAAATCCAGGTAATGGATTCACAAAATTTACTATATGTCTGACGGGATTACAATTTAAATGTATTTATTATTATAGGTATTTATATAGCGCCATCAATTTTACACAGCACTTTACATTGAGCATATTCACAACAGTCCCTGCCCTCCAGGAGCTTACAGTCTAAGGTCTTTATCTCACATGCATATATACAGGGATAATTTAGAGAGGAACCAATTACCCTTCCAGCATGTCTTCGGTGTGTGGGAGGAAACCTCCACAAGCACAGGGAGAACATGCAAACTATTTTACTTACAGATAGTGTCCTGACCGGGATATGAACTGGGGACCCTGTATGCTGCAAGGCAGAAGTGCTAACCACAATGCCACTTGCTGCCCTGTTAAAGAGTATACTGTACATAGCCAAAACATTTTTGGGGTGTTTTGGATAGAGTAGAGAAGGTTTAAAAACACTGTCAGGTTATTCCCCCCCCCCCCGCCTCTCTCCTCTTTTTGGGGGTGTTTTTTTCTTT